>NC_141560.1:34116894-34124394 GCF_036417535.1 Chlamydotis macqueenii
CCCTTTGAATGGCAACCCTGCCTCCCAATTTGGTGTCATCTGCAAACTTGAGGAAAGTATTCTCTTTTGCATGCTCCAGGTCACTGGTAAAGATATTAATCAGGAATAGAAATCCGTAATTGCAAATACATAAAGAGGAAGAAGTGTAAAAACTTATCCATTTTTTTAATCTTACCTTTCCTGTTTTTATTTACACTTAGATAATAATGTAAGATAAAATTTCAAGCTTCTTCTGTATGACTACCTGTTGTTGATTATTGACGTAACAGTAACATGTATATAAGGTGAGAATATCCTCCCACCTTCCTCTACTTTCTCTTAGCTGTTGAATAAGCAACTTTAAAAGAGCAGCCAATATCATCAAGCTTTCTACACGCAGCTTTTAGTGAACTATTAAAAAAAAAAAAGCAATGAGATGCAATTTATATGCTCAAGTTGAGCGGTTGAGCAGAGCAGTGCTAGTATCCATCACTTCTGTTGACATGCATCTGTAGTCCACTTGCACAGTGAAGGCAGAGAGATGGAAGGCAAGAATCAGAAAATAGTTCTAAACAATTTTGCAGCATTACAAATTGCACAGTGCAATTATAATTATTAAATTTTAGTATGTATAATAAAAGGTAATTCAAAACTCTGACTTCAAAATTGTTAAGTATATTTATACAGCATACTTAACATAAATAATCTATTTGCTCTGAGAGCACTACCTAAATGTATGTTCCTTGTATGTCAACAGTCCTTAACAGACATAAAATTAATTTGACCTCTGCTAGGAAATGCTTCATAATAAGCTTTTAGAAATTATTTTCAACTCTAAAGAAGCTCTTACACAAGAATTTCAAATTGCTTAAATGTCCAGGAATTAAAATATGTATTTGAATATATCTTTTTCTCATTTTTCCTTATTACAAAGTGTTTGCTACCTGATATATATATTGTAGGAATACGCTTCATCTTTCAGAAGTGTATTACCATTGACTAATTATCAGAGCTCACTAGAGCGGAATCCATAGAAGTAAGGATTTGGTTTCAGGCTGGTAGCCTGGAGTTATGTTAAAATGCAGCACATTTAAAAGGTTCTCTATGTGCCTAACAAATCTAGACATACAACAGGGCCGGTCACTAGTCTTTTAGGCTGTGAAAAAGCTAAACACAATATATTTCTGTTTTACAAACAATCTTGAATATAACTCTGTCTTCACTTTGTGTCCACTGAATATGCAAAAACTTAAATTGTGGTAGGTTACCTTGTAGTAAAAATTACAGGTGCACAGTAGGTCTTGGCAGTTCTGTTGTACTTCTTTGCATGTGTTTTTCCACATGGATGAAATATTGTTCAAGGCAATTAGTGTCAGAAGATGAGACCTTTTTACTTAAGAGATTTTGCTGGGTGATTTCTGAGTGTGATCCATTTAAGTTTGCGTTCTATTGACTGACAGTTGGTTTCACTGTTCCAAAAGATAAAATTACAGAAATTACAGTTTCTTTGTATTTGCACACAAATTGTTAAACACAGAGTCTTGAGAAAATATCATTTTTAATACTGACCAATGATAGTGTTTCTAAACAAGCATTTGAAGTTATTCTTCATTTTTGCATTTCTCCATCTTCCTGTCTTTTAATTCATACTGATAATGCAGAATATTTTTACAAAGGCAGAAGCAGGAGGTATATCAGATTTTTAAGCTGTACTTCCAGAAGGAGAAGTTCCATTTCTGGGAAAAAAAAATATAGTTTTTAGATATCTTCTTACTGTCTATCTTCCTCTTGACTGTGGGAAGCATCTATGTTCCTTTAGCGGCCTTGGTGAGAATGAAAAGCCAGTGGGCTAGGGACAGCTTTCAAAGCAGATCAGTTGCACTACTGAAAACAAATTCTACATCCTCAAAACAGAAACAAAATTATTCCTCTGCTTGCATGTCCATAATGGATTCTGCCTCTGAAATTAGAGTACACTCGTTTTTGATCTGCTTGTCAGTATTTCACTTGTTCTTGTTTTAGGAATGGGGAACTATTTTTCCATCACGTTTAGACTGACTGTTATGTTAACAAGCTGCTTTTTTAATTTAACATGTAATAGTCTTCTCGTGTAGGGATGCTTTCACAGAACAGATCTCATGCAGATATTCAAAGCAAACTTCTCTTATAAGTGAAAATTGGCAACAGAATTAAAACTTTTACTGAAAAAAAAAAACAGGGAGTGTTTCTAAAGTCCCATTGCTGGATGCATGTGAGCAACTGGTTTTCATTCCATTAACTCTTTGATGAGGAAAGCACAATGGAACAGTAGCAGGATGCTGAGGCTACAATGCAAAAGAATAGTTCTCATGTGACCAGTTTTACTACATACTTTTAACATGAATACTGATGTTAATTTAGTGAAGCCAGCACTCTTGGTCTTTCTTTTTATATGTTGGAAAATATTTGGTTTTATTTCTGCTTATTCTGGACAGCATGCACTATTGAAGTCAATGATGCTGACATGACCAGGTTTCCAACCACTACACACCACCTTCTTCTTGATGTTCTTGAAATACTGGCTTATTCACTAGCCATGCTTGAGTTTTCATCCAAATACTACTCCCAGTTTACAAATGAAACAGTTGAACCATGAATAGGTTAACTTGGCCACAGTCCTATAGAGAGCTTGTGTGAAAGCAAAGACAAGGATTGAATCTTACACTTGACAGGCATGGATTTATGAGAGCTAGACACTTCTGAATCCACATGTACTCATTCCCTGTTTCCTCTTTAAGCTGGAAGGGGAAAAATGGATGAACACAAAATGAAGGGCAATTTTTCTTTTTAACCTCTATAAGTCTGTTGTCCATTTTTTTCCGAGAAAATTCAGTAGCTTTTCTATAACACTGAGCAAGGCTCAGTCTTCCCGTTTCTGTATAAATGTCTGATGAATGCAGCCTCAGTAGTGCACTGATAAATCGGTGCTGGAGAGAATTTTTCTTGAGACAATATTGCTGAGAAAAGCTGTTTGCCTTCAAATCCTAGAAGTTACTTTTCTTTGGATTATTCCAACTTCTCTTTCTAGAATATCTTAGAGAAAGCCTATGTCCTGCGTGGACAAAGAACACACTTAGTGTTAAGCATTGGACATTGGTGAGCTACTTGACCAGTGTCATCTCAGATTTTAGATCATGGCTCTCAACTACAGTAAGTTGTTCCTGTTTATAGAAATGGATATCTTCAAACTCACAGGAGGTAAACATCCTTCTGAGAGATGCATTTCTTCCATAGCAGATTCACTAGCATCTGTGTAAATACTGCTACTTCAGTGTAACTTATCAACAGCAGCAGGAATGGGCCTTACTGTCTTCTCTAAAAATGCCTTTCACTGCAAATAACCCAATTTAAACTCCTCTTCAAACCTTCCCCTAGCATATATGCAGCACTGTGCTGAAGCATGAGTGTTAAATCCCTGGAACGTCTTAGCAGGAGTTTTGTCCTGCACAACTACAGCACCCATGTCCTTTGTATTGGAGGAGCTAAAAAAGTATTGCCTGATATAACTTTATGTCAGAATTACTCTGCTTGAGCAGAAAGCTTAAAAGCTAAAAAGGGTGCTGAGTGAAGTGCCTGAAGGGTGTTACTGAGACATCTCAATTAAAAACCTGACTATACAACAAAGTGCAGGAAGAGTCATCTGAAAGGGAGATCCATGTTTGACATCCTCAGAACTGTCTTAAGCAGCCAGTGAAAAACACAAAAGAAAACAGTGAAAAGCAGTTGAAAAAGCATTTAAAACCAATGAAAAACAATTTGCTGAGGGCTGCTATTGGGTGGTTTTTTCCATGTAAGATCTGTGATCCTGAAACCTCTCCTTAGGTTAGGTGTTCCAACCTTTTAGTTAAAATAAAACAAACTTTTTTTTTTTTTTTTACTTTCTTTATTGGGTCTCCTTTCTCCAAAAGATGATAAAGCCTACAAACAATAACCTTACCTGAGTTTAATCACTTCTTTGGCTAATGAGATTGGAACCCACTCTTTGGAAATCACAAGAAAATAAGCAGGTCAACAAAGTGTAATGCTGCCAGCTGAGATCTATTCTAATTTTTAAATGAGTGGTTAAACATTAGGTAGGCCAGACCATACAAAAGATGTATGTAGGACCCTCAGGCAGGAGGGGAAGACATGACATTCCAGCCCTACTTAGTCACATTGCTTCCTGGTTGCAGTGCAGTCAGCACTGTGCTCTTTGATGCCTTCGAGACTCTGATTCAGCTCAGCAGCAGAACTCTGGGTTCCTTCTGGGTTAAACCGCATCTGGGCAAGGGAGACGTTGATCTACTGAGGTGAGTTCACTGGAGGGCCACCAGGATGGTAAAGGGGCTGAAGCACTTGCTCTGTGAGAAGAGGCTTGAGGGGACTCGGGTTGTTCAGCTGAGAGTAGAGATGGTTTAAGGGGAGCTGAAGAGCAGCCTGCTGGTACCTATGGGGAGGTTATTAGGAAGACAGATAAGGGCTGTTGACAACAGTAACATGGTGGTAGGGTGAGAAACAGGTATAAATTGAAACAAGAGAGGTACACAACTTAAGAACTTTCAATAACTTCTGTGGTCTACTAACATTGCCTATTCTGCTTTAAATTTCCCTAAAGTAGATGTTCATTACTTACAAAATGAATTTTGCAACAGATTTTAAAGATGAAAGTTTTCTTATATAATTAACCCTTGAACTTGTTTTGGTAAGCCTTAAAATTCCTGTGTTAAAATAATTAGTGGTGTTATCCAAAGTTTATTGCATGTGTATGAGTAAAGAGAGAAACATGATCCAGGTGTGATTATCTAAGGAAAAGTCCTACAGAAGATTAAAATTGAACGTAGTAACTGTAATTATCTAAAAGGAAGTCTATTACTGTATGATAAAACTGTCACAATAATGATTGAGGGCTCCTACAAATCATGCAGAAGATCAATAAAGCTAATCCTACGTCATAGCTTGAGAATTTAGAAATTGTATTTTGACCTTAAATCACAATGGAGCCATTCAAAACATACTTAATAAATGGATTATAGTACTTCTTCTTAATTAAAAATGAAAACTATTGCTCAGTAGTTCTCCCCAGTGAAATAGGGAATATATTTCCAGTCCACATGATGTGCATGTTATTTTACTGATTGCTTATTCTTCTTAGGGAATTATTGGTTGACTTTGATCTATTATTCATGTACACTAAATTTACGGTGATACCTCTCCCAAAAAATTATTTGTGGCTCATCAACCCTGTTTCAAGTTGTTTTTAAAAAAAACCTAGTCTTGTTTTCCCTGCGATTTACTTTATTTTCCACTCTATTATGCTACTATACCTGAATGGCTTCCAGTAGTGTGTTAAGCTGTATGGCTGCATATCTGTCACATGTTGCTTGTTCTATTCTTTTCTCCCAAGGAGGAGAAGCATATGCAGTGAAGTGTTTGGTTTGGTGGGTATTGCTTTGTTTTGGTTTAACATATGTATATAAATGTTCTGTATTTGTTAGAGATGACAAAGTGAAAGAAATGTGCCTTTCTTGGGGAGCAGCTGGGAGTGGGGGCCCTGTGTTCACTGCACAGTCTCAAATAGGCAATACAGAAGATTCTCCATTTCTTCCTTTCTTTACTCCACAATATGTATAAATTTCACTCTTCCAGCATGAGTTCTGTTGGAGTAGACAAGTACAACCTTACACTGCTTGGCTAAAATGCCGATTCGTCTTCTGCAGTCTTCCCATCGATCAGGATAATATTGCAGAATGTAGATGAATTTGTTCTTTTTAAATTACTGTTTCCTATGTAATGCACGTGTCTAGCTTTTTTAGCTCAAAATCTTGAAACTTGTTTAAAAAATTGGATGAGATATGCTTTTAATTTGGCACCTGGTCCTCAAATAGGTGCCAGAATAGATATTTGGTAAAATGGTTGTTTTTACCATCGTGCAGTTGTAGCATTACTTGTCTAATTAATTTTTTTTGGCTGAATCACATTATGTATTAATGTGATGATTGTCATAGCAGATCAATTAGTGATATTTTCTTAATCATAAAATTATTTAATTTAGGTAACAGTTGCTGCAGCTATGAATGCAGCCCTAGTCATGGCAGGTTTCACAAAACGTCAGTGAGAATATGTTTCTCTCAACTTTGCCAGCCACAGTTACAGTCTAGATGAAATTTTGCTTCTGTCCATCGTACTGCAAGATGGGAAAATAAAGGTGCTGCAAGACATGTTGACCTCCAGGAAGTGACAAAAACAACTATACATTTTTCCATAGGCTAGGATCCTGTGCTTGACAATAGGTAGTACTGGCCATTTCGGCAAGCGATATTTTTATGTGGTGGGAGGTGCAGGGACAACAATTCTCTACAGTAGACGCTTACAGATAATCTTTACCCATATAACTTTTGCCTCCCAAAGAAGTTCTTAAAGCAGATACTGGCTTTTGTTCTGTATGACTTACAAAATACAGATTCTTTTTTTTTTTTTTTGAGAATTGCTACTATTTCAATTTGCTTGGTTTTGTTTTTAATTTGAATACTCAACAATTCTAAATAGCCAGCATTTTTTAAATCCTGTGATGTCTTTGGCTCTGATGTTTAGTACCTATGAGTTTCATAATCGTGTCTTAGCATACAAAAAAGGTCTAAGTGCCTTCTTCAGAGTTACTTGAATGTCCATGTGTGTTCTGACACTCAACAGAAATGGTAAGCAGACATTGTCTTTTGTGGTGTCTGGGGTTTTTTGTGTGTCTTCTAAAATGTATGTCTCGTGCTCAAGATATATAAGCTTTTTTCAAGCCACCACTGATTCTTTTCTGTCTTTGAACCCCTGCTACTTCTAGCAGACATTTTTGAGACAGGATGGCTGAAATGAATGTACTGGTACCAGATGAGTCTAAGCAGGAGGTATCAGTTATAAGGAGCTTGGTGATATTTCCAGGTCCATTCTTCTTGTTCATCCTAATTAGAGTCAGTCGTTAGTGAATGGGCAAACTTGTTTCAGCCAATTTAGAGACTAGTAAAATGTACAAGTTAACTAACCTGTTTCTTCCACTGTGTATTACTGGATGCTGTGATTTGGGAATGTTTTCTGTCTTTGACTCCACTCTAGTGTCTTTGAAGGCATACTTCGCAAATGCTGAGCCCCGGATTCTTCACTTTTTCAACAGTGGAATCCCATAATTCAGATTGGCTTTAGACTGGGAATTGCAATGTAAAGTATCTTTTTTTCTTTAAGGGGTGCAACTGTGTTTTTCCCTGTTGTTGTTTTCTTTGGGAAAGCTAGGAACAACTGAAAGTTCAAATAATAGAAACAGCTTTTTAAAAGTAATTTTGAATAAATATTTTGAATCCTTACTAATACAATTACTCCCAAGTTCCCAGATCAGAATTCCATCTACTTTTCTGAAGACTTAGAAAATTCTTTTTCTCAATCTGCTATTGAAGCATGTATTCATTTGGCCCTAATCTTATGCTCTGAAATTTCTGCCTTTCTTTCAGTAAACTAAATGAG
>NC_141560.1:34129394-34256894 GCF_036417535.1 Chlamydotis macqueenii
ATTTTTAGAAAATTTTGCAGGACATTACATAAGCAGGTTATATAAGAAGGAAAGGTAATATATTGTGTAGTAGTTGGTTTTGTTTGATGCCTTTTCTTTTAAAGGCTTTATTTAAAACCTTGTAGAACCAATGTGACATCAACATAATACAAAATCCAATATGTCAATTCATTATGACTCTGACATAGGTAAAGAATAGAATGTCTTGTAACTTCAAGTGAGAAACTGAAGTTGACAGTCTCAGAAATAGAGAAAATTTATTATGCACCTGTAGCTCATTACTCAAAGTATTGTCCAGTTAAACATTTCCCTAATGTGATCTGTGGAGGCTTGCTGGTTTTTGGTCAGTCATAAAATAGCTTTATTTCTTCATAATCAAGTCACGATGCTTAAATCAGTAGCCCTTCAAAACAGTGAATTCTACTCAGTCTTCCTCAGTTACACTCTTCATTATTCTTCCATCCTATCAACCTCTCTATTGGCAAACTGTTACTTGTGTATTATTCCTACCTACTAAAAAATTGTTATTATTTTGATTTTTAGTGTTAATAAAGTAAATAGATAAACTGCCTTCTGGTTCACATTTTCAAAGTTTTTATCCTATGTACAAAACACATTTTTAACAACATACAAAAGCTAAAGTAAAATGCCTATTTATTCTTAGTATTCACTTATAAAAGAAGTGCTTACTCCATATGAGACGGATAAGATACAAATGTGTAATATGGCATGATGCATCTGGAAGTGCACAAACTTTTGCCCTTGCCCGTGGTAATGCCACTCTTTGTAGCTCTTTCAAAGCCTTTAAATTCATTTGGGGTTTTATATTCCTTTGCATTAGTTCTCTATACAAAATATTTTCTTGAAAATACTACTTTCAACTGAATGCGATACTTTTAGGAGACAGCATTTGGGGAGAAACTTAAAATGACAGTCTCTTTTACTTTCAGCAGAGCATTTACACACATTTATTAATAGTCGTAGCATTGCTGGTTATATGCCAGATCCCTTCATGTCACAGGTTCCAGGAATCCTTTTCACGGTGTCATCTGAGGCTTTTGATTCAGTTACTGGAGAGACTGGCAAAGCTTTGGCCCTCAGTTGGGGCAAAACAGATGGAGAAGAGCAAGAGAGTTTTTCACTTTGTTTACACGGCTGAAGCATACAGAGGTTAAAGGAATTTGCCTGAAGTCACACAGGAAATCTTTGGCCAAGCGGGGAACCTTGCTAGTCTCAAGCCTGGTCTACGCTTAAGGATTCAATGGTATAAATACACCACCCGCTGAACCCTGTCAGCGGTTGTTACCAGGAAGGAGGCAGCTTGTGCTTGTGCTGCAGCGGCGTTTTTTCTCTGAGAAGTTGTAAAATGAAATGTTTGATGGTTTTAGAAAACATTTTTCTACAATGAAGTCTTTCCATTACTGTTAGTAATTAACTGGTGTATGCACCAGTACCCAGATTGAGCATCTGGAGAGAAAACAGTATCACAGTGCTTGTGAGGACTGTATTTGAAAATAAACTAAAGGCAACTCCTGTTTTATGTTATTTTTTTCATTGTAGTATCAATATCCATGAATAAAAGACTGACAAGTAGTCCCAAATTCACTTCTGATTTCTTTTGTGTCTTAGATTTAGATATTTGAAAATAGCACAGAAAGCCTTTTGCCAGCTTTTAAGTACAATCAAATAAATGTTTTGAAACTAAATAATAAATAAATTTGAAATCTATTAAACCAGAATCATCAAGTCTATGAAGTGCTTAAGGCTGTTGAGACTAAACATTGTTTTTAAAGGCTGTTTTGAATTTTAACATATCTTCTTCCTTAAGTTCTCATAGGTTATGGAGGTTATTTTGAATTACATTTTCTGTGTACTAAGCAATTTCCTTAGGGAGCTGCATGATGCTTCTGAAACACAAACTGTCCAGTGAAACTGAACAAGTAAACAAGGGCCTGCTTTCGCCCTGTACTAATAAAATGCTTTTGTGTTTCAAGACTTCTAGAGTTAAGCGTATCAGAATAGGTAAGTAGCTACAAATGTATAGGTTTGTAGTTGCTGGTTGGATAATTTTCAAAATTATCAACATCATCAATGTTTTCCTTATAAAAGTGTGTCTTTTCCTGCCGAGTGGATAACTGAGTCGACAGGTTTTTAATATGTTTTTATTCTTTATTTCTGTAGCCTCCAAAACTCTTATAAATAGTATGCTACGGGACCCTTCTCAGATTCCAGATGGAGTTCTGGCAAATCAAGTCTATCAGGTATTAATCACAGTTGTTGGGTTTTTTTCTTCTTCTTTTTTTTTTCCTGTGGTAATGCTGTTATCTGCCTAGCAGAGTAAAAGATTTTAAACCTCATTTAATTACTGTCATCGTAAACTATCCGTGAGGTCAGGGTGCACCATAAATGGCAATGCAATATTTGTGAGGGGAGCATTTCACTTTTTAATAGCTTGCTTTTATAGTGAATAAAAGCATGCAGTTTTTGTTTTCTGTGATTAAATCTGAACAGCATCTGATAGCCTTTTTGAAGAAAAGTAATTACTGGTTTTAAGATACTGTTTAACTATAATGGTTTTGTAGTTGCCCATCACTATACTACTTCTCTTATTTGTCTGCAGTGTACTGTGAATGACTGTTGTTATGGACCACTGGTGGACTGCATCAAACAGTATCCTTTCCCATAAAATTTTAGGTGCACAATTGACGAGCTTAGACTGTGTGGAAGAGATGTGTCTAGCTTTAACCTGACATAAAGTTCTGCTTCACAAAGCACATTTCATACTCCTCTGTTTTACATTCAATCAGCTAGAGAGTCACTGCAGAGCTTTCTCTTATACTGTTTGACAAAAATCAGAGGAACCACAAGAAGTTGTCTGTTTGGTGGCTACACATTCATCACCTGATTGAATCTCTTTTGGTTTTGATTAGTTGAAATGTATGTCTGGTTTTCTATTAAGACTAGTTGGCCATGTTTTGAGTGGTGGAGTTGGACTAGATCTCTCGAGATACCTTCCAATCTCAACTATTCTCTGGTGAAATTAATAAGTTGCATAGATAGTGTTCACTATTATGGCATTGCTTTGTTATGAATCTGGGATTTACTTGGAATGTTTTCAAGTGCAATTCAGGTATGATTGACCAATGCAGTGCAGTTCTTTTACTTTCTCTTCTTCTTACAGGAAATCAGGCTAGCTGTAGAAAAAAAGGTCTATGTAGTAAGGGATTTTTTTTTTTTTTGTAGTGTTGAAATGATTAGAGATCCTCAGTATCCAGTGAGAATACTGGAGGAACTCCACACAGTACTGAGTATTCCAGACTAAGTTTGTAATTTGTTTTCATGAAGTCCTGAATGAGTAGCTCTTCTATTCCAGTCTGCTATCAAAGAAACAACTTCAAAATCATGGCCTGCTATCACTGAGCAGGCTAGCAAGACAATTCCCTCCCAAGACGTAGAGAATTCTTGCATAAATCTCTGCATGCAGTTTGGAGGAAGATCTTGATTTCACTGTACGGTTGCAAGATAGGAAAGCTACAGTGATGTTTAGTAATGCATGAAAAACATTTCTTCTGGTGGTGATACATGTGGTGGTTGCCCCATAAAAATACGTTATTTGCACTAGAAATATTTGCCTGGTGTCTACTACAGACTCAGCCCTGCTCCCGTTAACAGCAGCAGGATAGAGTTCTATGTGTATTTGTATTTTGTGGTTTTAATCATAATTTTAAGTATTCATTGAGACTGTCTTCAGCATTAAACACAGCTCTCTGAAAGTGGATTAATAAATTATACTTTTTAAAAGGTTCTTTATCACTAATTTTCATATCCAGAATTTTTAAGATTAATATTTTGTTGATGATCAGTCTGGCTATAGTCTTTTGAAAGCATCATATTTAAAGGTAATAATAATACATATGTAGAATTATGAACAGTTTTTAAGAATAACTTGCCTGCTGTCTGAAAAGGTCTTTTCTGTCCTCTTAACATTCTGGTTCAAGTGAAGTTATTGAATATGCAGTGACATCAATGAGAATAATGAGGAGTTTTTCAATTCCATTTCGGTACAGGGGAGTTTAAGACTAAGCTATGCAAGTGCATTATCTGCAAGTATGTTGCTGAATTAGATGTTAATTTTGAGGTGCATAAAATAGTTAAAAATCAATTTAAAGTTAAGGTTTTAAAAGCATAATGTCTTCTGAAGGATTGCATATTGATTTTAAATATAACTATCTAATTGTATATGCATGGACTAAAGTATGAAGTCAACCTCTTTGTAAATGCCAAGAGGCTATTTTTCAGTAATAGTTCAGATGCTTACGGGAAACTAGGCTGCTAGATTGCATGAGTAGAAAATGGCTTCTGAGGTTATTTACAAGTTTTGCCCCATGGTCATTGCCATACATCAATAACAGGTATTATAGACTAAGTCTAAGTGTTTCTGCTTATGGTGTATTATAAATTCTGTTTGCAGTATTCTTCTTTCTTACATTTTTGCTGTTCTTCATTTGCCTCTTTTGTTCTGTAACTGCTAATAGAGTTTAACGTAATATGTAGTTTCAGTTGATAAAAACTGTGTGTGTATATATATGAAATGATTCCATACAGTTAGGTTTTTTACTGCTCAGCATGAAGTGTTGATATAAATTAAGTAATTAACTCTAATGGTAAGGTGATCTGTCATTTAAGTTTTCAGAAGTTATTCTAAACAGAATGAGGAACTTAACTATTTTTAATGTAAGATCCTTTATCATGATGTTCCATAAGATTCTTCTTAAAAGCTTCCAGAACTGAACTTTGACATCCAGGAGGGTACCTTAGAAATATTTGATGTGGTGTTTTTACATACTGCTAAGAACAGCACATTGGATCAACAGGCCATCAGTGAAGTGAAAAAGACTTCACTATAAAATATTATTTCATCCTTCCCTGGCATTAGTTTATGCTTCTGAAAAATCAATTAAAAGGATGGTTTTTTACAGTAAGATGTTTCAGATGGATGTAGTGCCTATCAATGTCAGAATATAAAGAAAAAAAATATTTCACTCTTTGCTGAATTAGAGAATTGATACAGTAGTCAGTAAAGAGCAACTTATAAGGTATTTAGTTACATGTTTTAAGCTCACACTTTCTTTTAAATTTAATGGGGAAATAAAGCAAAAATGGAAATATTACTCTTATTTATACTGAATAAATACAATCTAATGGGTCTTAATTTTGTAAAATGTGTACTGAGGATACAATAGTCTGATTTTCACAAAGTGCTAAATGCCTCTGGAAATCCCGGTAAAGAAGTGTGAAATTTAGAGTTCAAATCACTAATCACTTCTGAAATGCAGATGAAGGCCAATAAATTTTATCATTACTTTACCTATGATGTTTTTCTGAAGTTGATTCTTTTCCAAGGTAATCTTCCATTTCTTAACCTAAAACTATCAGCGCTATTGGGCATGAGCATGAAGTCTTGCTGCGAGAAATGCTTTTGGAAAAAAATCTCTCTTTCATAGGTGAGAATCTGTAGTAGAGGCTAGCCAGTGAATCCTTAACTTCTAAGATTTCAGTGACTGTTTACTTAAGAGAAAAAAAAGCCTCAGTGCTCTTTGTACTAGGTAGTAGAGGAAGAGTAAAATATGATTGATGCTGTACATGTTATTTTTTATTGATTTAGAACTGAGCAGGAACTCAGTTACCTAATACCCTATATATACAGCACATGCACAGGCTTACAATTAATATTTTATAGAATAAGTAGCTGAAAGAAATGCTTTAATATCTGCTGCAGTATTACTTTTGGTGTCATGAGATATTAGCCATAATTTAAACCTTATGAGACTTAGGAGGAAGCATAAGAAATATTAGCTTCAAAATGCTTTATGTATTAAAGAACTGCTAGAGGATTCACTCATTTAGCTTTCTGTGCAGTTTCTGCTGAATTTTTGCCCCTGCCTCCCAACCAATGCAAGCACTCTTTTCACAATCCCTATATTTAAAGTTATTTTAAGGATTAATTAGTTAGGAAATTATGTTCTTTTTTTTTTGTTTAGCCTGCACTACATTTCTTGTATATGAGTGCCGTTAAAACGATGATTAGTGTTTAAGGCATTATTTTCCTTATTGCGATAATAAACTTAACAATGACTTCTTAAATCTTGGATTTCTAATGCGATGAGACAATAACAAAGTGAAATGCTGTCTTTTGTTAATTGTTGGGTGTTGTACTAAATTTGTGTGATTGGGGAATTTTGTTGGTTTTACCAGAAACTATGATCTCTCCTAAAGCTAGATTCAGTTAAGATTTTGGAAATGTTAAACAAATTTAAGAAATTTGAAAGAGTGTTAAGGTTTTACAAAGTTTGTCCATGTGATTAAGGAACAGAGTTAGTGTGGTCTTGTATTTTAGAGAAAAATGAAAAAAAATAACAAGAATAACTATTGGATACAAACTTGCAAATTACACTATGAAAATGGGAGGAGTAATTTTTCCTCCTTCCCTGTAAGAGCAGAGACACAAATAATAGGCTTAAGCTGTAATAGCAGAGGTGATGTTGAGTTAAAATACTAAACAGTTCTAGGAACAATAAGTATAAAAACAAGCTGCCAGGGAAGGTTATGGAATCACCTTCACTGAAAAATTCAAGGCTAGAGACTCGACACTCATCCATCAAAGCTTGTAATGAAATCAATCCTGTCACGATACAAGGGAATGGACTAGATAACTCACTAATGGACCCTCAACCCAACAATTATCATTTTATTTGGCTTGTGCAAGCTTGTATTGTACACAAATCAGATTTAAGTTAAAGTGTTTCATGACCTTGGATGAGCATCAATTTTGTCTTTAGAAATAAGCTTTAAGAAATTTGTGCCATGAAATCAAAATATTTAGAATGGGTTAACTTGTTAGAATATAAATATATAAATGAGAGCTTAATTTATTGTTTACATTTTATGTATACAAAAGTATTGTTTAGTCATGATTTAAGATATGTTAAGTGGTTGTATTTATTATTTCCGTGCACTGCATGTGTCTCTAAGGTTCTAGGTACGATTTTTTTTTTAAAAAAAAAAAAAAAACAACTTTTTCTAAGTATCTGCAAGATGAACTCTACTGCACTCCTCACAATGAAGTCTTCCCTTTCTGAAAAATTAATTCCAAAACTAATTGAAGAAAACCTCAGGAAAACAGAAGAGATGACAGTATTTCCTATAAGTCAACAAATTCAGGCTTTGTTAGGCTCCAAGTAAGACTGCATTCCAGTGTTGAAGATAGCTTATGACTTAGATTGCTATAGTTGCAATTCCTTTTTAATTCCTTTAACACAACTTTTTAACAGTTGTGGTAAAGAAACAGAATTCCTGCAGTTTCCATGTTAGGGTACTGTTCCTCAAGAATAGTAAGGTTTTTTGTATCAGCTATGTTCACCTGTGCAACAGAGGCTATTACAGGAGAAAAAAGCATGATCAAAGGACACTGTTCATACTTCAGAATAGTCTTGGAACATGAAATAGCTTTTCAAATCTGGGATGTAATTTGTCCGTTTCTAGTGCAGTTAGTTTCAAAGCCTACGGATCAGAAGTAACACCTTCAGATTCACTTAGAGAATGAATGAGAAACTAATGAGATTTGCATTTTAGTAATCCACTGTTCATGAGGAGTGCATCATGTGCTGCGTCCTCTCTTCCGCAAAAACACAGCTCTCAAGTCTTCATCACTTCGCCTGAGATTAAAGTGATCGATGGAAGCATTCTCTCAAAACAGGCTAACAACTTCACTTGCCTTACCGAAATGCCAGGAATTTCTAGGTTTTATATAGGATCTTCATTTTTTTCATGTCTTTGCCATGAATGTATTAGGAAAGCTTTTAGCTATAATGGGAAGTTATGTTTCTGACCTTTCTCTGGAATCTTTTTCTTGTTTGGTTCCCACCATGATGTCCCTCAGTAGAAGCCTGCATATATATGATGAAATCTGATCCGTGTTTTCTGCTGTAATCTTAAATTGGCAGTTCCTGCTCATTCATGCACCAACAGAAGAATGTTTGGTTTCTTTGCTATATCCAGAGGCTAGTATAAGAACAATGATGTGTTAAATGGTTGTGATTGAGTGTGAAGTTACAGTAAAGATGAAGCTCCAGTTTTGTTGGAAATCTGAATTAATGGGGAATCTGTAGAATAACCACTTAGTAGGGTTGTTTCAATGTAATTTAAAATCTGAGGATGCATAAATATAACTGTCAAAACTGCTGTGGGCTGGCTTTCAAGCAGTTATTAAATTGTTCTCTTCATCCATGCAAGAGCTAAAAGATCTTTTAAGGTGCAGAATGCTGCTTCTGTAGCTTCTGGACCAATGTGAAAAATAACTGGGCTGAGAAGCTAGAACTTCTTTTCTTTCAGTGGAGTTTTGGTTTTAAAAAAAAAAAGTGTATGATGATTGTGGGAAGTTTCTATAATCTTTTTCTTTTTTTTTCACTAAAGTTATAAAGCTTAAAAATACTTGAAGAAAGAGTAATATGTAATTGTGCACCTGCACATGATAGACAACTCATGTCAATAATAAACATGTTTTTTTAACATATTTTCTGGTGTTTATCATAATACAAGATGTTAGGAGGAACCCAGTGAAAACAATCAGAAACAGATTTAAAACAAACAAAAAAAATGTTCTTTTTCAAGCCATGCATTAATGTCAAATGATTTAAAAAGTAATCAGGCATCCTTGAAAAAAGAGTCTGCTGAAGAATATTGAAAGTCTGCTAATGCAGACTCCGGTGCAGAGACTGGCCAGGTTGACCCATCAGGAAATGTTTTTACATCTGTCATGATTTTCAGTCAGTTTTTTTTAAGGTACATTACCCTGAGTTTGTAATACTAGAATTTGTTAGATGCGATAGAAAAGACTGAACTATTGCCATTTGTGTGTTCTGAAATAATGAAAATCTCAGCTGGGACACCCTGTTGTCTTTTCTAGACTGTTTTAAACAATTAAGAGTAGGTTACAGTTAAATAGAGTTGGATAAAACAGGATTATTCTTTATTTTTATCAAGATTAAGAGATTACTTGGAACATTAATTCATTTTTATGTTATGGCATAAAACTCTCTATTCATAGGGCCTGTTAAATTAGAACCTTCTTATTCTAAACATCTTTATCCATATAGCTGACAATCTTTGAAAAAATAGCCAACAGCAAAGTCTGTCTCCAAGTCCTAGAAAAATTTAGTAGCTGATTGGATGCTATAATGAAGTGCTGCATTGCAATGACTTCTGTTACAATATAGTGTGCTTACAGTAAAGAGATGCTCTCAAATTTCAGAAGAAATACTACAGCTATCAAAAAGAATAAACTGCTATTGCAGTTTACGCTTAAGTCAATGTACAACTTTCCAAAATTACTCCTGTCCCACTTTCAGTATTAGTTCACTATATATTTATAAAAAAAAAAAAAAACTTCAGAGTTATATTCTTCCATGAGAAAGAGGAGGGAAGTTTGCTTTAGGCACTTTAAAAATATTTTTATTTCTAAGAGTGTATGGGTTTTTGTCATTAAAATGTTACTTGGACTCAAACTGCTGACCTTTCAGGATATGCACAAAGTATTCTAAAACTGAGTTCTGAACATTGGCCATGAAACTACTGTCCTAACCTGATAAATGAATTGGAAATAAGCTACCCAACAGTGAGAATGGACCATTAATTTTAATCAAAGGTGATGTAGAAAGGCGAATGGGATGCATGACAATGTCAACAGCCCAGTAGGTGTTAAGGGGCTACACAGCCTTACTTGTTACTAGGTAGTGCCATTAGTTGAGCTTGGGTGAAGACAGAAAGCCATGCCTGGAATTGAATGACCAGGTCACTCCAGATTCTAATGGAGAAATACCAATGTAATGGTATTGAAAATCAAGGACAATAGTTTAGAAAATATAAGAAGCCTACTTTAGCTTTTTTTTTTTTTTTTAAAGGAAGCATCTTTTGTCTGTTGTGGTTTTATCTTGATCACTCCTCACTATATTTTCTTGAAATACTCAGCTCTAGTATTTGTAAGCAAGAGAGTCGTATAGTTAACGTTAACAGAATTTCTAAATCTTTGTGTGATCTGAAATTGGATACATTCCCTAAAATGTAGGATGCAAAAGAAACTAAAATTGTGGCTTGTCTCTCCTGTAATAAATTTCTGGAGGAGAATAATTTTCGTGTTCTTTTTTTAATAACTGTATACTAATAGTAAAATAAAACCAAGACGGTAGCTACAGCATATCTACATTTGTGGTGTGGGTAGGATTAATCTTAACACTTTCCTAATGTGGGGAGACTCTTCTTTCAATCAGCAACTATACCCCTTTATTTTGAATATTTGAGGGTTATAAAATACTGTATGACAGCTTGAATTAATGATGTTTATAATGAAGACATAAAAATGCAGGGATGACAAAGAAGCATTTTTATATCCATGCTTCAGATTTTCTACGAAGGTTCATTTAATCTGACACAGAATTGTATGCATAAGAAAGATAAGTATGACTGCATTAGTGATTCTTGCACTCTTATTTAAAATAAAATTAATTATACTGTTGTCTATTTAATAGAATAGTTTTATAAACAGTAGTTCTTATTATCTGTGTATAGCTGAAGATCAGCTTCGTGCAAAGGGTTATGACAAAACACCAGACTTTATTTTAGAAGTGCCAGTAGGTAAGTCTTTTAAAAGTATTTTTATTGGTTTATTTTGTGTATTCATGCTAAAATATTATGGCTACTTAAGTGAAGTATAATATAGGATACTACAAATTAGTCTCTTTTTTAAGTAGTGTTACCCAGTGTTTCACCTTTGGTGTCTGCATGTTTTTTATTCCCCAGCAATGTGGACTACAATATACACAATACATACTTGGTATTAAGATACTCACTTTTACATTAGAAACAGATAAGTTTACATCCCAGCTATTCAGGAACTTGATTAAATGGAAACTAGAAAAGCAACTAGGTGGAGCCAATTTTTTTAATGCTTGAGAAAGGAAACTGGGAAACACCCAAAGGAATTGTTGGGTTTGTAATATTACCTTATTAGAAAGAAGGTTAAAAATAGCCATTAATTTGTTTGCATGGAATTGCCTCTGAAAATTGAAATAGTGATAGTGCATTGCTTTCTTCACATTATTTCGGTCACTTGAGATTGGCAGGAAATAATTTTCTACTTGTTGTCCAGTCTGAACTAATGTATGACAGTCCTTGCATTTTCTTCTTCATGACTCAATACATAGCTAGGAAAGGCAAGTGTTTCTTAGAAATTGCTTCTCAACTGACTTCACAGTTTATGCCTCAGCTATTTATCTCCTGAGGTGTAAAGATTTTGGGGATGGGGGGAGGATGCAGTATTACAGGCCCCCAAGTAATTTTACAATCTGTGGTCAATCATGTGCTGCTATGGTCTCTTCTAATCGTTCTGTATTGTGCTTCTGGGTCTGCATACCCTTTGAGTACCTCATCCCAGGTCTAGCTTAGGCTCAGACATCATAGCTGTGGATATCGTAAGGAACTCGAAATAAGGGAAACATTTCTAAAGACCTCAATAGTGATACCTCACATGATGTTTTGGAGAAATAATGATATTTTAGAGTGATTCTCATTATTTCTCCTGCAAAATTAGGTTGTCAGCTTCAGAGAGGACTTTTCTTTTATTAAAAAAAAAGATATTAATAGTAGAAATTTACGCCTGCAAGAAATGAGGAAAGACATGAACCAAAGCAAATCACACAGCATTGAAAAAAACAAATTCAAAATCATATTTTTTCACTTAAGCCTTCTTATTCCTAACTTCTTTCTAGTGAAGTATTACTGATTTTGCCAAAGTAAGGGAGCTGATACATATCTATGATAAACTTTTTTGCCATTCTCACACCTTCCACTCTGGATTGGTGAGAAGTTTCTGTCTTTAGCAGCTTAGCTAACTGTTGTTGTTATTCATCAGAAGTTTTAGATTACTTACCTGATAACTCTTTTCCAGCACAGTAAGGTGCAATTGGACTTTAGTCTAGTCTCTTTCTCTTTATATTCTGTTTGTGTTAGAATAAATGCAAATATCTAGAACAGGGTGTAATTAAACTAAGATTGATATAATTATCCTTTAAATATTTTCTGGTATTTTTTTGAAGAAATGACCTATGTGCATATTTCAAATACATTTTTACAAATATGTAAATCCATTGCATGAATTATGTGGTAGATTGAGGGGTCAATATGATATTCCCAAACACACTCTTACAGGCTGCTGAGTTTGATTTTCAGAGTTCACTTTATTTCCTGCTGTCACCCTAGCTGTTGAAGGACATATAATTCACTGGATTGAAAGCAAAGCCTCATTTGGTGATGAAAGCAGCCACCAAGCCTACTTGCAAGACCAGTTTTGGAGCTACTGGAACAGGTACATTTCTGTTATTTTTCCTTATAAATAACTAGGACTGCGTTTTTAAAAGAAGTTACTGGAAAAAATACTAGTGACTTTTGTATTAAGCCATGTGAACAAAATACATGTTACTCGTCTGGCTGGCATTTTGAATGTTATTAATTAGCATGTCAAATTGGAATGCTGAAGTATTTGTGAAAAATTCGCATCATAATTGTTAACACGGGCCAGATATATATGGTGATTTTACAGTGATGCTAGATGACAAAATAAGTTACTTCAGTACAGAAATTTTCAGGTTTTTTAGTACCTGACTGTGAAGGAAGATTTTGCTGTAACATTTTGTAATACCTGCAAGGTGCCAAATTTTTTATAAAATCTTCACAGTCTAACCAAGTGGACTTTGTGTATAAAGAATTTGTTGCTCATTGTCATTGTATCTAGGACAATACTGTTTCACTGTGGTTTTTTAAATAAAGTATTTTTTTCTTAATGTTACCCACATTTTAAACAGTAGTAGCAGTTATCTTCAAGCTAAAAAATGTAGTAGATACCCACAGGGAGGGAACTAAGTTATGCTGGACAGAATCATTGAACATGTTTATGGTATTGGTATAAAGATATTTTCTTTTAAAGGTGGTTAAAGTAGTTCTGCTTTATTCTTATAAAGGTCATTATTGTATATGTTTATGTATCTTTCCATGATACTAAAAGCCTCCTCACTTGAGGATTTTTTCTTAAAAAAAAAAATCCTGAACAAGATGCTTCATCTTCCATTCTGTTTTTGTATGTGGTGGAACTCTAAGCAAGGTAGTGAGTAAGTGAGGTAAATGAAAGTTTAAATATAAGATTTTTAAAAGCATAAATTTAGAAGTCTGCTCAGTGTTCATAGGAAAGCATCAGTGAAATCTAAGGGATAGTGGACAAGATAGCACAAACGTGTGAACATGCAACAGATAGACAGCATGTGCCAACATCAGAGTCTAGTCTGGTGACTATTAGTGCTTCAGCTGAATGTGAGAAATGTCAGGGTGAAAATAGCTAGCCTTAGCTTGAAAAATACCTTAAAAGTTGATTCTATAGGAGTCAGCACAGAGAGTGAAACCAGATCTTGAGAATAACATCATCAGAGTTCAGAATTACGCTCTGCAGCAACATTCTTGATTCACGTAATAAGGACCGGCTCTTATTTGACAGTCCCGGAAAGCAGTGACTTAGAAGACTTGAACTGAGGTAATGGGAACCTCAGGAAGACTATCAGTTGTTGAATTAAGATAATATACAACGGGGAAGTTGTAGAAAATAATTTGTGAAACGTATAACCAGAGTACAACACTTAGAAAGAAATTTGAGCATATACAATATCTGGGCAAATGGTGAGAATGGCAGGAAAGATGCTGATGCAAATGGTGCTGAACTTGCACAGCAGTGTAAATAACAGGAGATGGAGCAGCTCAGCCTGGGAGGAGGCCATTAGATGTACTGGCTGGAATATTTTCTGAGAAGAAAGGATGTGTTTGAAGGGATCCATGATGTTATCAGAGAAAAGGAGCTCCAAGAAGTGAATTTTAAATAGATAACATGAGCATAAAGACACTCACTAAGTTGAGATGGGGTGAAAGTTGGCAACTAGGATGAAGGCACTGATCCATTTGTGTCTGCAGTAAAATTGCCATTGCAAAGTTGAAGTTGTAGTTTCTGTCTTTTTGTACTGAACAAAATGACTGTCCACATTTTGCTTCGAGTTATAAAATGTGTAAAACATTCGAGAATAGTGTGTACCATTTAAATCTGAAATTTTTGAAATAAACTTCTCTTACACTTTTATCAGGAAACCAAGATAAGCTAACTTTATCATGTACTAATTAATATTGCAGCTTCAAAAATGGAGTAACATCTCTCACTGAGCTGTTAGTCAAGTACCGTTTATGTTGCAAAAGCTAGACTGAATTGACACGTGGATCAATAAGACAGGTTTGGAAGTTGCTTTGAGATTTTGCCAAATCTTCTGTTATAGCTGTTCATATTGAAAACAACTACAAAAATTGTTGATTCTTAAATATTGTGACTTTACATTCATATAAAGGAAACTAGAAATCGCCGTAGTGAGATTTGTTACTCCCTAAATCCAGAATTTGCTAATAGGTTAACTATGGAAATTAAGCAGATTTCTGTGGGGTTTTTTTAAAGAACAAATCTTGTTAGTTTTAATTTTGGTGCTGCTGGGCCAAGCTAACAGTATCCCAACGTCTTCTGAAATGAGTTCCGAGTTACTGCAGCTTATTCTGATATAATGACAGTAGGGTTAATGAACACTTGTTGACAGATTAGGTTGCATGTAGGTTAGACAGTTAACTTCCAGTGCTCTGATATGAAAAGACACAGGTGTAGCTGCACAAACTGTGAATCCATTTGATATGATTTAATCAGCCTGTGGAAGGACCTCTCAAGTGAGAACCGACTTCCCAGTCAATTCACTGCACCTCTGTGTCTCCTTTCCTTTTGAAGGAGGAATCATTTGGAGAAGAAGCATCAGTTCACAACAGAGATATCAAGACACTCAGCTGATAGTTTTGTAAACCTGATCTGTGGGTTGAACTTAAAGCCAAATTGAAACTGAAGAGAAAACCTGTAACATTGCCTGTTAGATGTCTAGATACTTTGAAAGGAATGAAGATGAGAGTCTTTAGACTTCTTCCATTCAGCTTTTTCTTTGCTTCTCTGAAAAGTAGGAGTGAGGTTGAAAAAGTTTATAGGCTTTTTCCTTGCATCTGTCACAAATGTAGGTATAATTCTGCACACAATCTGACTGAAAGCTTTGAACATAGCTGTGACTTGTTTGCTGTTATATGTGTATTTCATTAAATCCTGTACTCTGTGCTAACTAAATCTGTGAGTGTCTTAAATTGGTCTGTACTGACAGGAAAGAAATGGCACTTTCTCATTTAACAGAACAGCTCCCTAGATGCAGTCAACCATGTCTGTTCACCTCAGTGCAAAAGAACACCTTTTTATTACTCCGAGTTCTGCAGGGACAGCTTAGCAAGGTTTTTTATGGCTCATACATCAATGGTATTGTTAAGCAATTTTCAGTTGCAGTGCTGCACTGCAACCTCATCTTCAAATTAAGCTTCACATTAAAAATGTACAAAGTGTACCTTGTCAGTGGGTTTGCACAGTTGTAATTTAAGATGGTGTTTAGATATTGAGCATTTTCAATAATAAAGGAACAGGAAAAGGCAAGTTTGGTTTTTAATATTCCCAGACTGATTTTGCAGAGCAATGTTTTAGAAAAAAGCTATTTTATATACTGAACAAACAGTATAAAATGATTCATGTACTTACAGAATCCCTTCCCTCAGTATGTTTGTTCCTCCAAAGTGGTGGCATCCACTGAGCAGGCACCCGCTGCCACTGGGTAAACAAGACAGCTGCATGTGCAAAATATAATTGTTTCTCTGCATGGAGACACGACACTTTTCATTGTTCACTGGCTTGTGTTGGTGTATTTCCTGTAACCATGCTGGTAAAAACTGTTGAATAGTCCGTGTGACCAAAGGTAATTTGGAGAGCATGAACAGGAGGTAACACAGATTGTGCTTTAAAACAGGGTCTGAGAACATGTTGTAAATTATTTGAGGGTTTAAATGAATGCTGCTGTTTCCTTTTTTTTTTCCGTAGTGTCTAATTTTATTATTTTTTCTAACTTAAATTACAGTCCTAGCTGTAAAAGTCTATTAGAGCTGATAGGCATGACTGCTGTTTTCTAAGAGGCATACAGAGATCAGCAACACACCGTTCAAATAGTAATTAGTGGGTGCACTGTCAGTAGCATGCTGTAAGAAGATATAAACTCAAATACAGCAAATACATTTTCTGTCTTCTGCAAGCCTGGCTAAGGCATATGTACGTTCTGGAATGTAATTTCTAGAGAGTCCCAGGAGAAAGCTTGACGCCATTATTAGCTAAGGAAACTTTACTGTATGTGAGGAAGACTGTACGAAAATGTCATATTTGACACTGATATTAAACTAAAGGTAATTTCACATAGTGAAAGAGAAGCATTTCATCTTCTCTTTGAATGAAATATTAAGTTATCCCTGCATTAAATTCCTTCACCCATGTGCTTGTATTCTAAGTGTTATTAGTCCTGTGCTTCTGCTTTTCTCAAAGAATAAATAAAAGCAAGTTTCCCATAAGTAATTTTAATAGTAACCACACTTTTCAGAAGTGGGCGTTCATGATTACATTAATTAATACATTAGATCTGATCTTGAGACTTCAGTTTATAACTAACAGTCATAGTAAAATTATCAGAGTCCTGTAGATTAAAAAAGATGTTTCAGATACATGCAAACAGAAAAAATGTAAAGGATTATATTTCAGTCACAAACACAGCCAATGTGTTCTTAGGGTTTTTTGAGAAGGGTGTTCTGTTCAAATTCATTTGCAGTTGACTATAAGGATGAATCTTATGTGAGCAAAGACTGAATAGAACGTCAGAATGATACACATTTTTTCTGTTCAGCTGTTTAAACTGGTTTGACATGTTACTGTGAAGACTGTTTAAGTAATAATTGTTGTCTGATTGTAGGTGGGAGGGTAAGAAGCAGTTAGGCGGTGGGTTTATGGATGTCTGTTCTGTAACAAGATCAATATTCTCCAATTGCAAATGGTTTAAAAAGTTGTACTGGTGAATTGAAAGCCAGTGATATAACAACTTGACTTGGAGGAAACCTTGGGAGTTGCATTTGTCAAGTGGCTACAAAAACTGTTCATGCATACCCAGTATCCAAAGCTTCATTGGCAGCCCAAACATAAAGAACTGAAAGGTCATTCTTCTTCTTGCAGTATGATGGTTTGTTGACATATTTTGACACACTGGTACAGTGCTGAAATGTTTTGACCTTACTGCAACACTGAGGGACTTAGGGTTTGTTTAGCTATCTAATGCTTGTAGATTTTCACACATGCTGAGTTTTGCTCTGCTCCTTTTTGTCTTTCTCCTGGCTCCACTTGAATTAGTAAATTAATCTTAAAGAAAAATGGATGTAGATAGAAGAGAGAGTTTATGATGATTTTTGGAGCTTAGGACAATATATGGATAAGTTTCTTCAAAAATAATTCACTTTTTAAAAATTTGCCATGCCAACTTGCTGCCCTTAGTAGCACTAAGATACATTTGTTTGTAGACCAGAAGAGAATCAAAAGCAGTGAATAGTGCTGTTTTCTACTAGTTTACTGATTCAATAATTTAATTTGTGAAGATGACAATATTCTGTGTCTCCTGCGAGATAAACAGAGATATATGTGTACGCTCACACACATGCCTACTCACACACACATATGTATATAGGCATATCTCTGCACGTCGTAAATGCTCTAGATACATTTAACTTATTTCCAACAGCATTTGACATGAGTTATTGTCATCCTTATTTAATAACACATGAACAACATAAAGATCAACATGTAGTTTATGAAAAATATTTTTTTTTACTTTAGCTCATAAGTAATGTTTTTAGATTTTAGCAATTATCCCCTCTTTAACATGATTGAATAACAGAGCATGAAGACATTTTTCCATTGAGACTATAGCTCATGCCTAGCATTGCTTTAATGTTAATTATTTGGCTGAGCATTGTAGGTTGTTTTATTTTGTATCAAAACTAATTTTTGTCAAAGCAAAGAAAGAATAGACCATACCATATTCACATTAGCATTTATATTTGAATGATTGATACTAATTAAGTATATATTTTCATCCATTGTTCTCCTTAGGTATTGTATTTAATACGGACATGAAAATACAATTTTCATTATAATTTAATTCTGTTATTTAAGCTTCTTTTAATGCTAGATTGTTACATTCTCAATTTTAAAAGTAGTAAATTAAGCACTACATAGCTTTGTTTAAATTATTTTTTCCTTATATTTTTCTGTGTTGTCTTAGCTATTATCTTGTCACAGGAGACTCATGTAGTGCAGATAGAGTATTTTCAGCTTCCATCCATATTACTGCAAGGCTTCAGCTCCAATTTTCCTGGTATTTCTCATTCAGATTAGACAAGCATCTAAGTTTATGTACGATAAGAGCTGACAGCATAGATCCTGCTATGCTTGCCAAAGGCCTGGTTGCAGACACTCCACTATGTCAAAGAATGTCAACCCCCCACAGACCTTACCTTTCAGAATTCCTTGTAATTTTTAATTGACATTTACATCTGACATTTTCAATGTATTTCTTAGTGTTGAGTCTTTATCTACCTAGTAATAGTTAAAACCAAACCACAGCGAAAAGAATCCTTTCCTGTAAACTGTAATATCATATATTTTTTATTTAACAAGGTCAAGTTGCTGGGCTGAAACTCAAGAATCACCAACTCCCCCTTCCTTCATGTAATTCTATATTTGCTAGTCTAATCCATTTCAAATGACAATTGAGGAGGGAAGTAGGAGTATAAAGTGAAATTTAACTCTTAGTACTAGTGAACAAAGCATAAGTATATTATTATTACTATGCATCATGCACAGAAAGGATACATAGACTTTGAGGAAATTTTAAGAACACTAATAGAGATTTTCCTTTGAGTCAGGTACGTGAATATTGAAAATGATACCTTCATACCTATATTCATGCAACATATACATATAAACAGCATAATATTGCAAATGAAGTGAAGCTGGCACGTATTGTTGCAGTGAGTTGTGCTTCCTTGCCTTCAGAAATCTGAAGTTTTCATTTGGTTTAAAATACTAAAAGCCTAATAAATTAGCATGAGCATAATTATCCATCTATCAGAAATTAGAATGAAGGACTACAGTTGATCATAAATGTCACAAAGCAAAGTAGAAGAACCATTTTGTCACAGATACTGCTGCTTTTCTTCTAATTAGTTAATTTACATTTTACAAATTAAGGGCAAGATTCAGGCAGAAGATAATCTAGTAGCATATCATAGCTTTACTGACCTGTATTTGTATATGCCAAATTTAAGTTAATTAGAAATGTAGATGCTGTTTGTTTTATCTGTCAAAAAGCTCATCTTAAAAAAAAAAAATCTAGACACACTTTTTCCCCCAACATTCATCATCTAAATAATAGTCTTGCCAAGATGGCAGCCTCATAATAAACTCTTTTCAGTGGAGTGATGGGTAATGAAGCTTGCTTGTGAAGGCAGCGAAAAATGTTGTCTAGCCAAATGTGTGAATATGATGGCTAGAGAATCAGTGGACTTTCTCAGTCATCAATCTTTTTAGTAGCCTCTTATACATCTGAATATTTTGATAGATGATCTAATAATTGAGTTATCTATCTTTCTAACTATCAGAGTTGCATAAAAATTATTCTCACATGCTATTGAATATTATATATATTGAGCATCCAGTAAATTTTTCAAAAAAGGTCCAAGGGGTGGAGGAATGTAGTTGTGTCTTAAGCAGTCTTTAGTATATTAAATGATAAACTACTATATATAGAATATAAAACTATTTGTACTGATACGGGAAAAAAGTAGATGATGTCTCACAGTAAATAAAGCACGTAAAAACATTACACTGGTGAGGTTAGTGCACAATCTAAGAGAAATTTGAGGTATAAAATGAGTAGATTCAGTAAAGCAAAACACTGAAATAAGATAACTTGAGTATCAAAAATGCTAGTCTTAGAATAAAAATTTTATTCTGAAGCTCCACACTTGTCTTGCAATAGTGCATCCTACGTAAACAGTCTACATCTTTGTTTTCAGTAATGTTTACATTGATTTTATGCAATTTTAAATTACATAAGTGTAATTTCACATAAGCATAATTTAAACCTAGAAATAACTCAGTAGGAATCAAATTACCAAAAAAAAAGGTGAAATGATTCTCTCTTGTTACTTGGAGAGTTTTAATATTAGAAAGCTAAAATTGCTTCTGCATATATAAATTTATAAGCAATTATCTGGAATTGATCAAAGCCATTGTTTGATTTTCTTTACTATATGTGACTTCTTCTGCCCTTAAGTAAATTGGCAGTTACTCCAGTTAGTGTTTGTAGCATGTCTACTTGAGAACATACCAAGCTCCTATGCATACACACTCACATTTGTATTTGTGTTTATAATTCTAGGATGTTTATATCTTAATTTAGGAAAGAGATCTTAATTTCCCACTCCTAATCAAAATGGCAAGCATCTTTTTCCTTCTCTTTTGTCATTTGATTAGCATGCTCTCATCCATCACTAGTCTTTGATATGAACATCAAGAAATCATGTCCTTTTGTTTTAAATGATAAATACGCCTTTGTCATGAATACTTACAGACATTCCAAGATTTACATCTGAATTGTCAAAGTGTAGCTGCACAGCTTTTCTGCTGTGTGACATTATTAGTGAAATAAAGAACTTTTTAATCTTTCATGGATAGCCCTTAAATATTGACATTACAAGGCTGGTTTAGCTGTGTTGCTGAAAACAGTTGTCCTTCATTCACTGTTTTTCTAACATTTGTTGTTTATCAACAAGAGACAGCCAACTGCATGAGAGCCTCTGCAGACATTCCTATTCGCATGGTCCAAGCCTGTCTCTTCACATTCCATTATTTAGGTCTGATGCCTAGTTAGCTCTTATCAAAACTAATACTATCTGAAATACCAGGCTTCCGGTGGTCACACAACCCACACGAAAATTTCTTCAGTCTGACTAATATTATTAAAGGCAGTATCTCTTTAAATTTGAGGTTTGTTTCAGTGTCTAGATCAATTACATCTTGTGAATGCATTTCCATTAATGTTTCAGTGCTTGTTTCAATAGATGAAATACATCTGAATTAATTTATATTCTGCACATTTTAAAATTTTAAAAATAGTGAAAATGCAGGTGTTTAGACTAAAGCTTTACTACCATTCTTACTATGTCTTGATGCTACTAAGGCAGAAAGAACTACTATATTGCTGGCTTGTCATTGTTGGTATAGTACAGTAAGATAAAATGTTTTAGAAGGCAGACACGTAGGTGGGTTTTTATCAGCTATTTTATCAGGTATTTGTCGCAAAAAAAAAAAATTAGTGTGTTGTGCAAGTATGTAATTTAATTTTAGTTCCTACAGAAAGCAAGAGTTCCTTGAAGTCTTTGGGTTCACTTACACATGATAAAACATTATTTCCTGTATTTCTTTTCTGCTGTTGCATTTATTGTTTTCTGAGTTTATCATGGTTAAATTCATTTTGTGTTCTAAGTGCTGTAATGCTGAAATTAAATCTTTGTCATTTACAGTTTCAAGATACTGCAATTTAGAATCTTTGAAATTTACAAAACAGTTCAGATAGGAATTTAGCAAGGGATCCCACAAAATTATTTAAGAACCTGTGATCACTATCAGCATATAATTGCAATATTTTGTAGTATTATATATGTAATACACTGCAATATTTAGGGTTTTTTAACTTTTTATTGTTCTTTACCTCACAGACTTTGACCACAACATTTTTCCTATAATCAAGGTGATTTGATACTAAGTTTGTTTAAATTATGAAGTCATGTAAAATTGATCACATTATTTATAACTGTTTATTTGAAATGCACTATTTACTTGATTTTAAAATAATGAAAATTATACACATTTCAGGCTCATATTGTCATTTATTTGTTTCAAAGGAGAGAAATGTCTTACATCCTTTGCAACATAGCCCAGTACATTGAGATTTTCTGACATATGAAGGATGCATGTGAGTGTTTGAGACACTGAAGCTGTAACCCAACTTGAAGAAGACAATAATGGCAGTGAGCTTCTGTCCAGAGTTAATCAGCTGCAGAATTTGTAAACTGCGTATGTGTCAAAGTTGAAAATGTTAGCACTCTGATAGAGGCTTGAAAAGGTTAGACCTGATAAAAGCCATCAGCAGTTAAAGAAAGTGATTTATGGGGATGTAATGACACAAAATGCCTCATTTATCACTCATATATAGGTAGGTTAAGGTTTCTGTGTCATACTTTAAAAACTTGACCACTTAGAATTGTCAAAATAGGTACTTAATTGCCCATCATACATTTCAGTTCAAATTTCCTTTACTTGAATTTTGGTGATTTTACAGTTTTACTTCTCATATGGTTCTTTTTAAAGTCATTCATATTTCATATTTATTTCATATTTGTTTCAAATGGTATGCTCAGTGCTCTGTTAGAACTTTTATTAGGTAAAGCTGTTGATTTGAGTGCTATCCAAATCTTTTGTTGATTTACAATTTCATTTAGCCTGACTATAAGGAAAGTAACTGAAGGTTTCATTTTCTTTTGTTTTATACCACCAATTCTCATCAAGAGTTTACAAGTTTCTAATTCAATCCTTACATTTCCTCTCCAAACTGAAATAAGAGATTTAAAAGTGAGATCCATCAATTGGTTTCCAGTTCGAGTCACTTAAGTTACTGTTTATCTGCATACAAATCATATTCAATCCAAAACTACCAGTACTGTTAAACGATCCTAAAACAAAATAAAAATGTTAGGAAAAATACACAGTAGTATGTTATCCTTTTACTGGTTTGATTTGAGAATAACAGCAAGCAAGTCCCATAGATTTGAGTCTGGCTATTGTTTTAACTGTCCACAGTTTCGTCATAATGCTGAAAAAAGGTAAATGCAAACATGGATAAATTCTCATTAGAGAATTATCTTTAAGAACATATTTGTAAAATAAAGCAACTACTTTAAAGACATTACATTAATACTAAAATACAGGTTCAGCTGCTGAAAGGAAAAAGTGTGATAATGAAGTTCATAAGGATTTCTTTAGGTATTTATCTTTTTAAAACTATTTCATCCTGTTATTTCTTGATTTTATAAAGAAAAGCCCTGAACAGAATAATTTTAATTTTTAGTATCAAAAAACCTTACCTTTTTGTTAGCTTTCACAATTTATGGCCCCAGTTGTATAGCATTCTGTTTGTTCAGCGATGACCTTCCAGGTTCGATTTAAAAAGAAGTCAGAAGCATTTGTCATGTCTACTCGATCTTGTCCAGAGGTACCTATTGTAATTATAAAGGACTAATAAGGTTGTTTATAATATAACAGCCTGACAATCCTAAAAAAAAATCTTCTGGAGAGCACCTTTTTTTTTGTATGTGTGTCTATCTTAAGGAAAAAAAAAAAATCTGTAATCTTCTTGCTTTATGTTGCACTGTGTCTTTTCAACATTTAGTTGGGAAAGCATAAAGAACTTATACCTCAAAAAACTTTGCTTACTTTTAAAAGATAAGCTGTGTAATTTGCTCATTAGTAACCCATTGTGGAATACTCAGTAATATTGTGGCTATAGTACAGTTGCACCCTATATTTAATTAGTGTATATGGACATGACGATGATGTACTTAGAAACATTGAATTCCTCTCACGGTATAAAAAAAAAAAAACAGTTCTTAACATGTCTGTTGCAAAAATATATGATACATTAATACAGTGAGCTCTGATTCTTAGAAAAAAAATCCAAATTAAGAAAATTTTGTTGTTTATTCTGTTAGAGGCATTATTAAAGTACTCCTATCAGTAGGTGTTATTATAGTGGTATTTTACATTATATGTCAGGTTTCTTACAGTTGACTTAGGAGCATTTTTCCCTTCATATGTCTTTGTCTTGCTTCCTCTCTTTCCTTTCTTCCCTCATTTCAGCATCATCCAGCAATACCACTTTTTTATAGGCACGTATATAAGGTAAACAAAAACATACTAAAACCAATGGAATTTGAATGTTTGACAGAAATGTTTACCTCTTATAGGGTATGTAGCAGCACAGTAGTATTGTCAGGGTACCATACATCATTTAAATACCCTTAGATAGCAAAAGCAAAATCTTGACAATTTGGTAATCTCATCATGTGATTTCAATAAGGCTTTTTTTCATATCTACAATTGAGACAAATTTATGTTGTATGTATTTATGGTTGTTAAACTCAAAATTGTCTCATTTCATTAATTTTTAACGTTGTGCTCTCTTAATGACTATGAAGAAGTGTATTAAAATGCCTTAATTATAGGGCTAGAAGAAGAGAAAGCAGAAGTCTTTTTAGCATATGATCTTTCAATTGTTCACTAAAGGATAAAGAGAGCATTCAAGCGTGGTTTAGATAACTGTCAGCCATAATAAAATGCAAGGTAGTTTGTAGAGCCTTTAAAGACCTTTCGGGGAAATAGATTTAATTAAAAAAAAATAAAATGGACTTTTCATTTCAAAGAAATCCAAAATGTTATAAAATTTCAGGATGTTAACTGCATTAAGAGTAATGTACTTTTCCAAGGAGGAGGAAAAATAGCTGTGAAAATATTCTGCAGTCCACACAGCAGTGATAGCTTTATTTTGTGTATGTAGATATATGTTCTTTATTTTTTAACACACAGACTATGGATAGCATATTAAAGCATGTTTCAGATTTTCTTAGCTGAGTGATTTTACCTGTTGGGGTTTTTTAGTTTGTTATGCTTTTAACAAGGATTTGTGCTTGTTTGTTTGTTTTAATAAAGTGAACATTCAACTTCTTAATGTAAAATTGTGTTACCACAAGTACCAACAAAAAATGTAACAGACATGTTGACAGAAGTTCATCTGACTATTTGGTAGAGTCAGTAAGCTCCTACTCATCAAAGGTGAATATCTTATATACTGTGAAAATACATTTCAAAGTGTATTTCCAATTTCTGCTTTTTTCTTCTCATGTATTCAAACATTGCATTTGCTAGTAATATTTTTGGTTGTGTGATGTTTTGAAAAGTTTAGTTAAGCACATGTTCTTCACTATTGAATTATACAACTTCTGGCAAACTAGGAGCAACTTAACTTGCATGTAATAACAGTGGCCTATAAGCAGCATTGGCTACTGTCTTTCTAGAGCAGTTTTGCTCCCTTGCTAGCCTCTGCATTCATAGGATCATAGAATGGAATCACAGAATGGCTTGGGTTGGAAGGGACCTTAAAGATCACCTAGTTCCAACCTTCCTGCCATGGTCAGATCACCATCCACTAGACCAGGTCGCTCAAAGCCCCATCCAACCTCATCTTGAACACTTCCAGGGATGGGGCATCTGCAGCTTCTCTGGGCAACATGTTCCAGTGCCTCACCACCCTCACAGTAAACAATTTCTTCCTTATGCCTAATCTAAATCTACCCTCTTCCAGTTTAAAGCCATTACCTCTTCTCCTATCACTACATGCCCTTGTCAAATGTCCCTCCCTAGTTTTCCTGTAGGCCTTCTTTATGTACTGGAAGGCTCCTATAAGGTCTCCCTAGAGCCTTCTGCTTGCTAGGCTGAATAATCCCTCAGCCTGTCTTCACGGGAGAGCTGCTCCAGCCCTCTGATCATCTTTGTGGCCCTCCTCTGGACTCTCTCCAACTGGTCCATGTCCTTATGTTGGGGGCTCCAGAGCTGGACGCAGTACTCTGGGTAGGGTCTCACAAGACCTGAGTAGAGGGGCAGAATCACCTCCCTTGACCTGCTGGTCACACTTCTTTTGATGCAGCCAAGGATGCTGTTGCTTTCTGGGCTGCAAGTGCACATTGCCAGCTCATGTTGAGCTTCTTGTCCACCAGTACCTCCTCAGCGCTGCTCTCAATCCCTTCTCTGCCCAGCCTTAGGATGATTTCCAGGAGGATTTGCTCCATGATCTTGCCAGGCACAGAAGTGAGAGTGACTGGCCTGTAGTTCCCCAGGTCTTCCTTTTTTCCCTTTTTAAAGATGGGGTTTATATTTCCCCCTTTCCAGTCGGTGGGAACCTCACCAGAGTACCACTCAAATATGAGGAATGGTGACTTAGCAACTTCATGCACTAGTTCCCTCAGGACCTGCGAGTGCATCTCAGGTCCCATGGACTTGTGCACTTGTTTTCCTGCAGAAGTTTTTGTAAGTTGTTCTCTCTCACCCTGGTCTACACACATGAGTTGCAATGACCAGTTGATTTGACTAACCAGGTACCAAATGAATCTGTATGCAAGTTGTCTTTGTGCAGCAAGGTTTTTTACAGATAAATCAACTTCACCAAACTGCATTTTCAGCAAATGCTAAAACTCTTATCAGTTTTGTAGTTGTAATTGCTGGCCCAAGTACATTATAAAACATGTTCATAATGAAAATATTACTTCAATATTTAGGGTCTTGCTATATCCCCTGGTAAATTGAGTTTGGATCATTAATTCATATCGGTGTTCCCTTTTTCACTGATCATAAAAATGGAAAATCATCCCTTTTCTTAGAGTTGGTGGTTTTTCTTTTAAGAAAAATAAGGGTTTGTTTTCTGCTTGCACACATACCTTGAACTGGAGCACACATAAATAGCACAGCCTCTGTATCATACATTGGGCAATGGCCATCTGAGAACGATGTTTTAGATACTGCTGAAAACGTAGAAATGTGTGGCACTGTTCTGCTTAAAGGACTTGAGGACTCAGAACTACCCAAAATACAAAAGCGTTGCAAAGGACATGCACAATTAGCTTTGTAGACCTTTCTGTATACCGTGTGCATGTTTTTGAGAAAGAAGTGCCTCACATCATGCTGTCGTCAAACTCCTTACTGTTTTCAACTGGTTATGTCCCTTTCTTCCCACTCACCCCTCCTGGTGTGCTAGGCCATGTGTCATACCAGAGATGACTGGTTTTCAGTAGTGACTTTTGTAGTTTTTGGTAAGCATGCTAAGCTCTCACTAAGTAAAATTTACTACCGTACAATATGTTAATTCTTGGCACAATAATTTTTACTTTTTCATGTGTAATGAAGTTTTTTTAAATGTTTTTCTTTTCTTAAACATCACATTTCCTAGATCTAAAGACCTCTTCTTACTGATGATAATCCTTTATTAAAAACAGCAGACATTTGGTATCACTACTTCAAAATGCAGCATTTAAGGGAGTTCTTGTAGGGCAGACTCTAGCTCCTTACATGATTGCCCAGTGGTTAGCACATCTAGCCTCAATACAAGCTGAGAGTTTCATGATGCAGATAATAAGATGACCAAGATGGAATAATGGTCTTCATCTACACTGTTATATGTTATGATTCTTAGTAACTGATTCTCATGCATTTTCCTCTGGACAATGGATAGGGTAGGCTGTAGTGGCTATAAATTTAGATTTGAATCTCTGTTCCATCGTTGATTTCTTTTGTACTCCCAAGCAAATTACTTATTGCTTCTGTATTTAAAATTCACTGTCTGTAATTGCTTCAAAATAGTGCAAGGTCAAGCTTAAAACTGATTAAGTGTTTTCTTAAAACTCAGCATAAAAATGCTACAGATATAGATGTATGAATATGCTGTGTTATGGAAAAACTGTATTCTTGTAGAAAAAGTGTAAAGCTTAGCACAGATCTTCTCATAACTTTCATTTTCTTATCACCATTTATCGTGTGTCAAGGAAGAGAAAAGAATCCAGGAGTACTGTCTGTGCTCTGGCATAAAACGTTATGAAAACAACATAAAGTTCCAGATGTTTTTTGGTTTGTGTTAAGGAGATAAAGGATAGGATTCTAGGAAAAATACAAATCATGTCAAACTACCACTGAAATCATGCTTCTCTGCAAAATGTCCAGGGGAACAAGTTCAGAGAAAACAGTCTGTGTTCTCACTGTTAGGGAAAAAAAACTTTCTCAGTTGTAAAAGCACACCATGCTGTTTTTTGTGTCCTATGCTTTTCTGGCTCTTCTCCGTAAAATCATCATGTGGAGTTCTGAAAATTAATACCCTTACTTGTAGATTTTAAAAAAAATTTAATTGCCACAAGACTAATAGGAGCTAATAGCACTTAGACCCTTAGCCTGCTCAGCCTCTGCCCTCTCCCTGGCTTGAACAGACCACAAAATTAGGCTGGTTCTGCAGCATTGGCATGGTGGGAGAATCCCCTTCTGGGATCTTATCTCAGAAAATATAAATGTGTATATAAGTGTACATATTTATGAATTACATAAATGTAACTAAAATACGAAATTTAAGCATAATACTGTAGTGTTATCATAGTACTTTTTGTGCATATCATTAAAATAATAGTTTAAAATTGTACCTTGCTGTTGATGTAAGTATTTCTTGTCTCTCTACTATAATACTTTTGTCCCTGGTTTTGCTATGATACACATGAGTGAATGTGTCTGAACTGAAACTAGTAAAAAAAATTAACTTTTTAACAACAGATTGTGTTAAGATTCTTTGGTTAATTGCAGATAGGATGAAAAAGCTGTTAACACAGTGGAATATTGTTTTACCTATGGAGTAGTACACTGTGCTGCTTGAGTCTTTTCTATGACATGAGGGAATTTGTGTAGAACACTCCTTTCAGTAGCTCACACTGTATGTTTTAGAGTATTAATTACCTAGTCAGATTTTATTAGAGCCCATTGAGTTTTGCATAATTAAAACTGTAGCAACAGCTAAGTGGTATGAGATGTGGAATGCAGAATCTGTACTTTGCCAAATGTTCTTCTCCGGGGTTTCAAAGAAGGAGTGGAGAAGTGGGAGAAACTTAAAAGTCAAGTCTGACACTTAAAAAAAAATTATGTAGATGTGTATTTACCTTTGTATAAAATATAAAAGTTAAGCATAATAGATTTTTCTATTGTTGTTCTTGTGCAGCAGCAATAATTTTATGTGTAGAATTTCTGAAGTAGTTATTCACTTCAAAATGCAAAGCTGTAGAATTGCAGTAATCGATAACTGTAAACTGATTTCTCTACACCTGCAATTTAAACCTTTCAGATACAGTGTAAGAAAAATTGTTTATTGTCTAAATGCTAACAAATGCATATAACTGAAAAAAATTACCATTGCTTTTTCTATCATGTGGTCATCACAGGCATATCTAGTAAATACACATTGATATCTTTTACATAGAATCAGTCTATCTAGCAGTTCTGTTTGAAGTCAGTGGAAAAACTTGCACTGTCCTCAGTGCAAGGAAGAATAAAACAGCCATCAGTACTGGTTTTAACCAGTGTAATGGTTTGGTCCTGCAGATCAAGTGATTAGGTAGAGCAAAAGATCCACAATTGTACTGAGAGAGACAGTGCTTGCAGCATATCCAGTGAAGGGCCACAAGGATGATGAAGGGATTGAAGCATCCTTCATGTGAGGAGAGGCTGAGAGAGCTTCAACTGTTTAGCCTGGAGAAGAGCAGGATCAGGGGTTATCTCACGAATGTACCTAAATACCTGATAGGAAGCAGTAAAAAGTATGGAGCCAAGCTCTTCTCAGTGATGCCCAGTGATGGGACAAGAGACAATGGACACAAATTGAAATACAGGAAAATCTACTGAAACATAAGAAAAGTCTTTTTTATTGTGAGAGCTCTCAAACACTGGAGCAGGCTGCCCGGAGATGTTGTGAATATCTCCATCCTTGGAGATATTAAAAACCTGACTGGACAAAGCCGTGAGCAAACATCTCTGGTTCACCCTGCTTTGAGTAGGACTAGACAATCTCTAGAGGTCTTTTTATCTCAACTATTCAGTGTTTCTGTGTGATTTTATTTATAATTATTTTTATCTGTATTACTTTAAAAAAAAATCACAAATCAGTGTTAAAATAAGTGGGAAGAAGAGAAATCTGAAGAGCTTTAGTGCACCAGACTGTGCTGCTATTGCATTTAATGTCAGATTTCCTAGATTAAGAAATCCTTTCTTCAGTTTTCAGGATGAGAGAAAATTAGACTAAAGAAAATGAGGAAGAAATTCTATCTCCTGTTAATGTTCTTCTGAAAACTAGTAAGTCTTAAGCATCAATATAATATAAAAAACTAAATTAATATCTTGAACAGTAAGAAAATTATGAAGGAATAATGGAAGGAAAGTAGTAAGAGGGAGATTTTGTAAATCCTGTTGGTCCGGAGTTTGGGGATCAGTTCACAGAAGAGTACACAAATGTAGACTTGCAAAGTTAGCAGTAACTGCCAACAGATCCTAATGTGTTAAAGGTTGTAATCTTTTGAAAGAAGTTGGTTGGCTTTCCTGTTGGCCCTCCTATCAACTTTAACCTCCAACCTTCTCCGGCATGTATCACTACAAATAAAACTGCTGAGGTTTGACAAGAGGATATAAAGTCACTAGGCCATCGCACAGAGATCTCTACATGATTTTCTTTAACCTTAAGCTTAAATGAACACTGCTTTAAGTCAGGGTTTTTAGTAAGAAGTCATAAACACTCACCCGTATCACTTTAGTTTTAATAATTACTGCTTTAACAGAGAAGAGAAAAAAATATACATAGTAAATTATGTTTGACAACTGGAATTTGGTGGTTTTGTTATTGGTTGTCTTTGACCATTACATGAATTGCTGTTCTTCATTTTAATGTATACTTTTTCATGCAAGCTGCATATGATATTGATATAAACATGGCATTTGTGTACAGTGTTATAAATGAATTTTTAGCTTTTGATTAAGACAAACCAGATGACAAAAAGAACTTATGTGTTTGTATTTACCAATGTAAATAATCTTTAAATCTGTAGTCACTTATTATGATTTTGGCTTTTCTGTATAATTTTTATGTGACTTTACACAATACCTTTTAACAGTCTAGGAACTATGCGAGCCATGCTTACTAGAAGTTTTCCTTTATTATTCCGCTCCTGAAGCTGCCTGTATAGTGTTTCCTTTTCACCAGGGAGCAGCCATCCACAGTATTAACTCTTGCAGAGTCCTTATTCTTATGATGAACTTATCTGTGAACATAGACTGTACCTTACTGAAACTGTATTACCTTCCTAAAATTATATTTCTTTCCAGTTCAAAACCATACCAATTTAAAATTAGGTTTTCTGCTTTTCAGCCTCTTGTTTCCATGACAAATTTTGTGGTGTTGTATACTAATTGTCTTCATACTTTTTGTTGCTCTTAGATGGTCATCTTTTGCACTTAGCCATATGTTTTCTCAGAGCAATTACTTGAGGGGCTGTTTGAGCAGCCTCTTCTTTCTGCAGTCCTTCCTTTCCATGCCCAAGTTCCATCCCTCTATGAGCCATTCCTATGTTCATCTACTGACAGACTGTACTTTTTGTCAGTGTCCTCTTTCAATTATCAGAAAAGTACCAATCTTGATCTGATGACATATATAGGTCTTCCATTCTTAGTTATGATTTCTATGTATTTTTAGGGTTTTTTCACAAGCGTAACTACCAGATACTGGAGAGCACATTTTTGGGTTTCTTTCCTTTTCCTGAATAGTTTGCAGTACACTAGTCAGGTCTCAGTAGGCCACACATCTTGCTTTTCTGCTGGTTCCATTCTGCTAAAACATTTTAATTGGTTTTCATTTATCCTTAATTTATTAAATATAAGCTTATTACAGACATGTTTTACAGTTGTAGATGCAATATGTTATTGTCTCTAATCCCAGCTTGTGTTTCTCATCTGTACTTGAACTGTATCTAAGTTACAGAAAGTAGTTAAGGAAAACAAGCCTTTTGTATGTCAGTTTATATCCATCATATATATTGGAAAACTGCTAGGCATTTACAAATTGCAAGAGACAAATACTAATCTACGCAGTTATCCTGGAGGAATGCATAGCAGACTTCACTTAGATTTCTGGTGCTACCTGTATTCTGGGAAACAGTTGCTGTTTGTCAAACCGTATGGTATGTAAATTTTGAAAGTTAGGTATTCCTGGAAGATTAAGAGCTGATTGAATGGGGATAAAGGAAAGCTTTTAAAAAGCTAAATGTAGGTATCTCTTTCTCTCAGCAAGACCTTAGACTGCATGATTTCATATTATATCAAGAGGAGTATAATTTAGCTGAAAATGTGTTGTGAGAGATTTGGTCAGACAACATGCCTTGCACCTTGTGAGAATCTGTGCATCCCTGATTTTGAGTATAAAGAAAGTACTAATCTTCAGGTGATAATTGCTTCTATTTTCCTCTGCAAGTGAGGATAATCCACACAATGTCTATGTTCCTTTACCATATTCCTTAGCATTTAACTCCCACCATCTTCAAAAAGCGGGCACGAAGCCAACTGGAAAGGTATAGGTGACTTCTACCTGAGGAGAGAGGTAACATGAGTTGGAAAGTTAGTTAAAATATTAATAGAGTAAAGCAAAAACTGTTGACTTCCAAGAGTCTTTCCTCTTTGAGTCTGCTTATATTATGTTCAGACAACTATAATATAGTGCACCAGAAAACTCAAAGTATAAAAAATAGCTTTGAGGTATTAAAGATTTAGCTAGTGCTAGCAGAGATTTCTGATGCTCTTTATGTAAGCAATATCAGCTACCACATTGCTTATCAAAGCACATAGGAAAATGGTTTCTGCTTCTCAGAGTTAAAGGATGGTCGCAACAGACAGAGACACGAACATTTGTCATGGCATTACAAGAGGATTTCCCGCTGTATTCAGCTGTTACACTTACTCACTAGAAGCTGCTGTCTGGACACTGTCAGTGTAAGAATGTATTTGCGGTGGAGAAATTACTGTAATCTCAACATGGTCACTTAAGGCTTCAGTATCATCCTCGAGTAACAAGGTGCATAGAAGTGGCAGAACTGAAATATGAGTATAAAGTTATTAATTGGGGGGTGATTAAGATAGTATGTGATATCCATAGGAGATGTTCAAAGAGCTTTGTAATGGGTACAATAGCAATGATTAGAAGAAGGAGTGATGATCCCTTCATGCATGAAATAGTTTATGCCACTGTGGAGCCCAGGAAACTAATAAAGCTTCTGTGGACCAAAGCCATAGAGGCTTATTTTGGCCAGATTAAGACGTTTTCTGGAAATTGTTTTCTTTTTTTTTCTTTTTGCTTTCAGTGACTTAGGGAATGGGGAAATGAGCTGTTTCATCACAAAAGGCAAATAGTAACATTTATTTTAGAGTTACTCTTATCACAGTAGATCTATTATTATCTGTGCCTTTTTAAAAAAATGCAAATTTTAACCGTGTTTAAAAATATGAAAAGACTTAAATTGACTTTTTTTCTTTTTTTACGATGAATTTTAGTGACTCAAAAATGCCTGTGACTCAGGAAATGTGAGCATAAATTATTCTGATACTGGTTAGAAACCTGGAAATAGATCAGCAAAACGTAAAGCAGCTATTGCACATACATCTTGATAACATCTATAAATGATTCTACATTAAACACATACATGAGGATTACAAAGATTCTTATTTTTCAAAATGTTTATACCATTTCAGACTACTCTTTTCTAGAAATGCTGTTCTGTATTTCTCTATCAAAAGAGTTTTTAAGAAAAGCAAATGCCATAAATATAACTTGGGATAGTGGACAATATATAAACCCTTCTCACATTTCTTGTATGTATGCTACGTGTTTTTTGTTTCAAACCATAGTTACTAAAATTCACTGTGTAAATCTCATTATATGTTGTTTGTATCAGAATGAAAAAAATAGTATATGCTGTATAATTTAAAATGTCAACATTGTGAGTGGCGGATATTTGCCATTAGACGTGAATACCAAGTGGCATGTTCAAACAGTTTCTGATAAGGAGAGAGCATTTCTTTTAAACTATAAATATATAATTCCTGAATATAGGTGCCACATAATTGCTTTATCCTAGAAGAATGTGAAATCTACTGACAAACTGAAAACTTAAAAGAAAACTTTAGTGGGAGCTAAAAGTCCAGATTTATGTTCCATTTCCTAAAACGAGTAAAGGAAAGGAACTCATCAATGTTACTAAAGATATTTGGGAAGAAATTGTAATAGAAATCAACTTTACTGCTTTCCCTTCTTTATATTGCAATTCTAAGAAAATCTCTATCTGCTGAAACTTAATATGGTCCAGTATTTATAACCAAAGTTTTCATAGGATTTAACTGAAGTTCACCCCAACTAATGAGTCATTTTGTGAGATAAGCTAAAGTCATATCTGCCATTTTAATGGGGAAAAAAATGCAGGCAAAAATCCTGCTACATTTTGCAGGTGTACCCATCTTTTTACCTCAGACAAACTTGCACCGTACAGATATTAAATGTCAGGCTTTCAACATAAATGTTTCCCAGTATTTTTAACAAGTAGAGTTAAATAAGAGATACAAAGATGTTATCAATGTGTGAGTAACTGTATTAAGTTATATGTTAAAAACATAGAACCACTGTTTTGCCTTAAATTATTTTATGCAAGTAATTATCACATATTAGCATTTATTTACCAATAAATTTTCATTGTCTCATGAATGCAAAAGTAGAAGGGGTCTTGCAGTCTGTGGGCCAAAGGGATAAAAGCACAGAAATCAGAAAAAAAAAGCAAAATTGTTCTCTCACATTCATCGTTTTCATGTGGCACACCTTTTTTTTTCTGTGGTTAATGGCTGAATGAGTAATTTAACTGAGTTTTTGATGCTCTTTTTGAGGTAAAGAGACTCCACCTTCAAATATTATCCTTAGTCCTAGGTAATCCAGTTTCTTAAAGAGCAAGTCTGCAGAGAAAGAAATAGAAATAATTATGAAGAGAAGAAAGCCTTTATAACATGATTTTTACAATCCTTTTCCTACTGTTGTTTAACAATTACTTTTCAAATACAGTACTTCTAATTTAGTTTTACATGATACATAATTAAACAACAGAAGTCACTGTGATTGTTATTGAGTCTCAAAGTTTACAAAAAACACAAGTATTTAAACATCATTTTATGCCTATTTGTGATAACAAAAAAAAAGATCGTTTGCTGTTACACAAGATGAAATATAAATACTTGTATAAAAGACTTGTCAAGGAACTCTGTAATTGCCTTGAATTAAAAAGATACTGAAAAGATATCCAGAAGCCTCTATTTTGGGATTTTTGTTTTGTTGTCGTTTTGTTGTTGTTTCTGAAGCAGAGTAGTTACTATCCAGAATGAAATACAAAATTTGGAACACTTAATTTGGTATTTTATATTGTTATTCTTCATATTCATGATATACTCATTTTTATTTTATGCTTTTAAAAAAATATTCTGTCTTTCCTCTAAGCAATATGAATTAAGAGTAAAATCTCAGCCTTGCTTTTATGTTTCATATTTGGAGATATTTCTGTTAGTTTATGAAGTGGCTTTGGATTGAACTATTTTCCTGCTCTATTACATATCCTCCTAGTGTTTACTGCGTGTATTGAAACTACACCTAAAAATCCTAATAAAATGTGCTGGAAATTGCTATAGAACAGAACAAGAGATACTTTATCCTACAGAGTTAAATGTTGAAGTATAGTACAAGAGTTAACAAATGTTTACAGTGCAGTCCAAAGAGGCAATAAGATAATATTGGTCAGTGTAATATTCACTGATGTGAGTACGTCAGCAGTCTGCTAAATTTTTCATGTGTTTTGACAGATGAGAGATTTGGAGGAAAATAACAGATTGCTCTTGTTAATGCTTTTTGAGAATTATTTCTAACCTTGAGAGGCAATTGGAGATAAAGGATAAAAGTGACTTGCCAATTCAATGTGGGATTTGACAGTTTGCAAGTGAATGGAGAGAGAGGATAGAACCATGAAAGGCGTATAGGTCTTCCTCCATAATGGGTCTTCCACTTTCCAGGCACAAAGAAAGAAATTACTTACTTGAATAGTCACACTGTTTTTTCACGAAGTTCTTTGGGATGGAGTTGAGACTGCACTGATCAAGTTCATAGAAAGGTATTTTGTTGCAGTACAGAGAAGAAATGCGCACCTTTTAGGCAATCTCATCTGTGTAGGTGAAATGAGAAAGTGGGAAATAAACATACTCTAAAGAAAAAATTAGCCAGATTTGAACATGCCAGATATGAGTAGCTCCAGAGGGAGCTCCAAATAGAGACTCATTTGAGGGCTGTCTGTTTTTAGATGATCGTGTTGACCATAATGATTAAGAAAGGAGGGTGCGAAGAATAGTGAAAAGCTCCATTTAGCTATGTCAATAATTATCTAGTTATGAAATACATATAATAAGTTGTCAGAGTACAGGCATTGTCAATAGTTAGAACTTTTGTGAGACATATCTGGAGGAAAGTGTTTGGATCTTGTTTGTCATCCCATGTTACTGACTTGTGCACCATGAAAGAGAGAGGACCCAAGTATGACTTTGAGAGATCCATTATGATTCCAGGTCCATATGTCCTTGTTGTACCTTTACCAGTGATTAAGTTTCCACCACTTCTGGTTCCTGAATGCACACCGCAGGCTCATAATGGAGCTCCTGGATGACCCACATCCCAGATGAGGTGCTTTAGCCACTCTTGTGATGGTCTGAAGTTCATACTGCAAGACTCTACCCATAAATGCAAGGCAAATCTGCTTTTAAAAAGACCTGTTGCAGTGCACTGAATCAGTAAAGTAGATGTACTCAGTGAGGTTATACTTCAATTAGAGTTTCTAAGTAAAATTATCCTACATAAGAATTAGAGAGGCAAAGCTCAAAGCCCTTGGAAACTCCCATGGAAAGCTGTAGAAGAGTTCTGGAAAATCATCTATAAGACATCCAAGTCTAAAACAAAACCCTCAGACCTTAAATATCTAGCAATGCGAAACCCACTTTCTGACTGAAGCCTTTCAGAAGCAGTGGGCCCCCATCTGTGCCTGTGGAACCCAGACTAAACCAGTGCATCAAGTCCAGTGGAGATTTGCATATGCTTCTGTTACCATTACAATTGATACTGTCTTTTTTAATTGAAGTAGTAGAATTTTGATGGTTCAGATATGTGGAAAACCCAGTCAGGTAACAGTTGACAAAAATAATTGAACTGCGTTAATGAGATAGTTTAATGTTCTAGTTGTTTGTTAGTTCAGGACAACTCTTCTGTTGCATATCCAAACTACAAGTGAGATACCATCCTGAACTGCAACCTGTTGGTTAATAAATTTGTGAGCCTGGAGGTTATGCTGGGCATAAAAGATGCAAGAGTAGCAAGAGAAATGTTCTACCAAAATCATACTGACTATAGCCAGAATTGGAAGGTAAACTTCTTCTCCCTGTGGGAGGTCTGGTCTGCAGGTAAAAAGTCTTTACATTTACCATCCTACATTACAAGTATTGCTTTTGTTTTTTACCCTGTCCCTACAACAGTAGTATTAGAAGATTGTATAATTTGCATTGATAAGGAAACACTGATGCTGCTTTTTCGGAGGGCTCTAGGGATTTTGTTTTTATTAAGTGTTTTTGATCTAAATCATGATCCTGTTTAACTCTTAGGCCTGAAGATAGAGTGAGGCTCTGCAATATCTCAGAGAATAGCTAAGAAAACAATCACTTTGAGATTAAATGAGATAAATCTGGTTTCAGAAACTCACAGAACCTTAAAAAAAACAGTGAAGGCAGTATAAGCATCTTTATGTTACTTTACTGCTATTACTCCCACTACTTGGTCCCCTTGGTTTTCTGCATTCATAACAAAGATTGACCAAAGCTTAAGGCTCACGGATTTTATGAAAGTACATTTCTGCATATGGAAACAAGTCTTCTGGTATCACAATGTATTTATCTGAATTCTGATGCTTTACACATCAGTAGTTAGTATATGATCTTACAGGATAATGCAAATTCCATTGACCTCATCAAATTCTGTGTAAGAACATATCAGGCATAGTCTCAGAGAGGTTTAGTAATGGGTTTTCATTGTTGCCTCAGCAAAAGATGCATGATGCCTTTGTTTGTCCTTACTAGCACACTCAGGTTTATTTGGCTTCTCAGTTCTTTTGGGGCTTTGATAGAATTTTTTAACTCATCATGACACAAACTTCTTTATATTATCAACTCTATGAGTTTAATATTGCTACGTTTACCAATTAGTTCTATTAACTTGTTTCTCAGATCAATAAGATACTTTAAATGGTTTTAAATATTTAAAGTACATGTTGACTCTGTCATGTAGAGTCATCACTGTAATTTTTCTCTTGGAGTTTTTAGAACTATTTGCAGCTTTTACATAGGTATATATCCCTAATGTACTTCAGAGCTTCAGTTCTTAAGTTTCTTTTTCTAAATGCATACAATGGGGAAAAAAATATCACTTTTTAAGAGGGAAAAAATGTCTTCTGATTTTCTGACAAGCTTCAGCTGGACATTACTTATATTCTAAAAAGTTCATACTGTTAATAAAATGGAAGAGCAAAATAACCTGTAAAAATGCTTACAGGTCAGCATTCTTAAATACAATGAAAATGAAATAAGGACAAAAATTGGGAAAAGAAGGGGAGAAGGAGGAGAAAAAGGAAAGTCTTGGGGAACTGAATATATGCATTCTTGTTTCTATTGTCAAGATTAATTGAAACCAGTCCTATTACAAACTTGAAGTGAGTATGTGTGTGTTGTGAAAGCATAGTGAGTCTCTTTAAATTCCTGTATGGATCATTTGTGTTATTATTCTCTGCAGAAGAGGAAAAACTGAGGTTTTTTTTCACCAGTTGTCTATCTCTTCATGCTTTGAGGTGATACTTTCCAAAGTCCAAGTTCAAGGTTTGTTTATTTAAAGTTTAAGAACAATTCTACTGTTAGTATTTCATTTGAATATGGAAAGAAAAAGAAACACGGTTTTCATGTGGAAAACAAATACATTTTTTTTCTCCACTTTCAAAATAAAATATTAACAGAACAAAGACATACATAACTTTCACTTGCCCTGCAGCCTGTGCATGGTGTCTAGGGTAGAATAATAAATAGTATGGGAAATTACAATTTTAATATAATTTTCTAGATTAAATAATTTCTTTACTAGAGACAGTGACTAGTTAGCCACTAACTGCATTGAGCTGCAATTTCATCTCCTTGTGTCAGTGCTGCTAATATAATCTTCCCTCCTTTGAGTCAGCTTGTTTGCCAGGCTTGGCTTCAGAAGTACATAATGTTGTTCTGAGATGGCTAGGAGTCTAGTAATGGAAAAGTTCACAAGAAAGTTTTTAACAGAAAATTGTGAAAGTATCCTAGGTGCTAATAATGCATGTGCATACTCTGGGATTGGCTGTTACTCATGCTCAGAGCTTTATATTTCAAATTAAATTCAGTCTGATGATTTTGTGTTGCATAAGCAAATTCTAAACTTTGTTTTAAAAGGTTTACGATAACTACTTCATTGGAGATACACTGTCTTATAAACCCACTGCCAAAACATGGTTTCATAAATCCAAATTTCAGTGGCATCAAAACCAAAGGAACAGTCAAAACCTGAAGGAAAGTTATTTCAATCGCTTTTGCAAACTATGAACACTTAACTGTGAAGCGCCTTTGCATTGCTTTGTTTTGTTTGTCCTTTACAAAAGGCTGAGTGTTTAATGCAAAAACTTGCATGATCAAATTTTAAATTGAAATACATTAATTTCATGAATCATATGTGTAACTTAAAGGTTACTGTAATAACATTGTCATGCATTTTTCAGATACTTTAAGTAATAGTTATGTAATTAACAGACTTGACTAATCATCAAAGTACTGTATGCAAAGTAGGTAGGTTAATGTTATGACAATTTGTGGACCCAGTTCAGCACACAGTGATTGGCTTACATTCCTAACTGAAACTGTTTGCCCATGTTTTTTGTACTTAGGACATTTAATATACATAGAGTGGAATTTGTGAATGTAGCTATCAGAAGTGCTAATAGGTATAATGTTATTAAATGTATCTTTGAAACCTATCGATACGAAGATACAGTGTCCCCATTGTCATCATCTTTATTATATTGCTTGCTGTGTGCAGCTCTTAGGGATGCGTGTTTTAACACATCTAGAGATCTTTAAAGCGTAGATGATGTAGTGATGGCTGTTTAATTATGAAGAGATAGAATGAACAGAATTTATTATGGAATAAGAAGTTGTAAGAAACTATGAGCTCTAGTTTTGTTTCTTCCAGAGTGCAACTGCTGCACGTTTGGGTAGAAGAGGAAATTTGCTTCTTAGGGCATATGAATACTCCCATATGCAATTTTTAACCTGAAAGGCTAAACTGATTTTCTGTTTAAAAATCTAAAGTTACAGGAGATAGAACTTCAAAGTGAATCAGAGCTATGTTTATCCCTCTTATATGTCAGAGTTTAAGTGCAATGTTTTATGTATACAGTCATCATGACAGTTAAAAAGGCTATAAAGAAAAGCAATTATATAATTGCTTTAAAGAATTAAGTGCACAGATAAAGGCTTTTAGAAACTGCAGAGCAGATTTAATAATTGTATCACCTGAAGTCAAGCTGCAAAATTATGTCCTAATTATTTGCAAGGAGTAATTATCTATAAAGTTATAAGCTTTCAAAGATTTTATGGGAGAGTGGGGGAATTCTTTGATTATTTTTTTTTCCCCACGCACACTAAAACAACACCCCATCATTTTCTATTTTAGCAGTTTCCACAACTTAAACATTAAATTCTTATTGTTGCTTTCTGTTATATTAGTAGTGTGTGTTTTGCAATTCTAATCTTCACGTTTTTCTTTCTTTATCGCCGAAGTAGGCCTTTTGAAGCCAGGGAATTTTTCATAGCAATATTGACAGTGTTCGCATTTGCATGATGACAGCCAAGGAATGGAGCAGTAATTTTTGAAATTGCAGAAGTATTTAGAACACTGATAAAAGCTGAAATATATTTTTGATGGATTGAAGTTAAGCATACATGATTTTTCCTGCTGTCAAAAGGCTCTGAATTTAGTGAATATTTGCCTGCTGTGAGAATGCAAGATTAACATCACAACCATCACCCGGGCACCCAAACCCTGCAATTTAATAGCTTTTTAGGTTCTTTCCTTTTTCTAAACAGCAATTAATCTCATTTTAGTACAATTTTCTCGTTTCTGAAGTCGCTCATTGAATCGCTGTTTTGTTCATATTTGGCTTCAGCTCCTCTGCATAGTCATTAAAGTCCCAATTAATGTCACCTTTAGCTGAAGAGTACTCATTTTTATTGAGAAAATGACAGTTGCTGCCATGAGTAGTGCAGTGTAATATACATTAATTGCCCTGTAACACTGGTAATTACGAGTTTTTCAAGCCTCTCAGTAAACTGTCATGCCTAGACAAGACTGTGCTAAAATAGATTACTCATTAGGGAGACCTGTCCCGTTTTCTGGTGGGTTCTTAGTGTTGGTTTAAAAAAAAATCTTGAGTTTGAACAAATAGTTGCCAAAAGCAATTTCCTACAACAACATGTCTGTGTTCGGTTTTCCAGCCATCACTTAAGCCTGCGGTCAGCAAACAGACAGGGTGCTGTGGACTCCAGAGATGTCAGGACTGCAATGTTTATTTAGGTGGATCACAAGGATAAGCTTAGCAATTCGTACTTCAGTGCTTAATATGGATGTTATTAAAGCTGTCTTTTTCAGTGCTGTGTTTGTAACAGGTCTACCTGACATTTTAGAAGAGCAGTCAACATTATCAATATCTTATGACCCAAAAGACAGAGTGCTGCAGACTGTCCAGTGAGTTGGAATTACTAAATCCATTCTCAAATAACGCGCATGTAGGAACAGCAGGGATTATGTTTTGGATTATATGGAATAATTATCAGATTTTTCAGGAGCTTCATGGCATTGCAAGGTGTATTTAAAAAAAAAAAATAGAAAAAATACGTGGAAAGAATTCCATTAATATTTTCACTCTGTCTTAAAATCAGGCTTTAATACATGTATTGTCAGAAGACCCACCTGCTGATTGACTTGGAATATGGTGGAAAGCAAGTGCTCTTAATTTCAGAAGGAATGTATTTCCCTGCTTTCTCTTTCTGTCTCTCTCTTATTTTATGTTTGTTTTTAAGGACAAAATAGTCTCCTTTAAAGCTCGTTGCGGCACTGAACTGACAGAAGAAAACCTTTGTTTTGTCTTTGTTATAACACCTGCTCTAGGCAATCTGCTCTTTCACGCTCTCTCTAAATGAATTTTGTCACAGCCTTTCATATTCTCTTGTGGTGATGAGCTAATGAAAGTAGATAGTACAATTTGTGCTGACCAGGTAGCAACTGCCAGCCTGCAGCTGAGGATAGTTTAAAGAAATAAATAAAATACAGCATTATATCACTGATTTATCTATTACATGACATTAATAGTGAGAAACCTTGGTGTGTTTATCTGTTTGTGTTGGTGTGCATTTATCGAATTGTTTATGACAAGACTAATTGGGGTAATTGTAGACACTGAAATTACCTGTCAGCTATATGTAACCACACTCCCTTTCTTTCTGACAAATGATGACAACTGAGGGACCCCGTAGCATTACTCATGATGGCTTTTCGAGTGGTAATAAGGACAATAGGGGCCCTGGCTAATTTGACATGGACAGCCTTCACAACAAGAAGCCAGCTAAATGACTTGTCAGTAGGGGAAAGAAGTCAGAAAAGTAATGGAGTCCCCCATGGCGCTCTGACAGGGAGATGAGGCAATTTCAACGGAAAGTGAAAAGGCTTCAGTTTGTCAAGTATTTAGAACAATCAGAGAACAGCTAGAGGCTGGAACCTGACAATAAATTTGTGAACCATGGTAGCAGTTTCATATAGGTCAGTTATTTCATAATGGCTGTGAAGCTTTCAGAGGTTTCTGCTTTCGTAGCATACTTCACATCAGCCAACTGGTGCTTTGTCACCTTAAATTTGTGCTTCACTTTACACAGTAGGAATAATGGTTAAGGTTACAGAGGAACGGCAATGTAAGACAGCATGATTTGCAGACACCAATCTGTTGAAAAATAAACAAAAATTTAGATAGTAATAGTGTGATTGCATCCATTACAAGCTAGCGGTGTTAACATGCTCTCTATGATTTTGGCCTGCACCCTTTTTATGGATAAATGAAGTACTTTATTTCTCACAGACAAAACTAATAAAGCATAAGCCCCTGTTCCTATCGTTTCACCCTACAGTACATAGTTAAAATTTCTTAAGATTCATTTCCTGCTCCTTGCTCTTGAAATGTATTTCAGTTCTACAGTTTTGACATCTATTGAGACACTGTAACTGATGACACAAAAGGAGAATTTGTGAATTTTTTTTGTGTGCTCAGCAGAAGATGATGTTCTTAAGGATTTTTGAAAAACCTCCAGCCTTCCAGAATTAAATACGAGTTCTGTGTCCCACTGATAGCAGGTCTTTTTATCTGTGGCTTCAGGAATCTGTTCGGTTGTTGTTTTTTTTTTATATCAATGGTTCTTACCTATTTATTTGCATTGAGATAAAAAGTCAAAGTATGATTAAAGTATCACTTCACTACTGCACTGTGCCTCCTGAATTCCTAACACAGGCCCCTGAATTCCTTAAAAGTGTTTATGGATTGAGCACAGATTTAGTGAGAAGTATCAGCTTGTCCTTTTTGGCAGTGATTGTTTTGTTAGAAAATGGGATTGAATATATTCATTTTAATGTTTTACTTATGGTCTGATTCTTTCATTTTACCAAATGTCCTATTTCTGGCAGATTTTAAAGCTAGTGCAGCAACTATTTGTTTGAGAACTGTATGGATACTAGCTTTTTTAATAAGTGCTTCAAGATGTCTCATTGCATGACTAACACGTTTCTTGACCTGGTCTTACTAAATTTAGCTACATAAACATTTTCACCCCCCTTCTCACTCATTTAAATGTGTAACACAGAGTTTTCTCTCTTGCTTGAAGGTCTTAGAATAGAAACTTTCTGTGCCATATTTAAAAAGTAAGACTGCTTTGTTGATGGGAATCCTGCATCCTCACCCCCATCCATCACCGTTTCCTCAATTTTTTTTTAGATTTACGCTCTTGCTCTTTAAGTCTCATCACTCAGATTTGAAGGGATCTTAATTTAGGCCAGCCAGGAACTTGGCCCTTAATTCCCAGTACCTGAACATTTCAAAACTGTGTTTCATTTCTTTGTTGTAGTGATTTTGACAAGGAAATGTCTTGGTAAATTGAAGGAGCTTGTTGTTCTGCAAGTTGGGCCATTGAGTCCAATGTTATAAATGTAGTTCCCCTCTCCACAATAAAAAACCAAAACCAAAACCCCTATGAGGTGATCATTTAAACATGGTATGTCCACACCTGAATCTCCTTTATTCTGAGTGCCTGTCCTGCACATGTTCATCTGAGTTTGCCAAATATTCTACCTAGTTATTTTCTAAGATGTTTCTCCAGCAGAACTAAAGAAATTATCAACATATGCTAAAGTGGCACCAGGTCTCTTCTCTGAAGAATGCAAAAATCTTCCCTTTTTTGTCTGAAATAGAGCTTTTGAGGTGTTTGCATTCAAATGCCCCTCAGAGCACTACAAGATTAGGATTATTTGAACAATAAGACCTAGAATTGCTTCAACATGCTGTCTTTTGGCCATACTCTTCCTTTGTTCCTGGTGGAATCACAAGGATGTGAATCAGGCAGAACCTGCCTCATCAGGCTCTTTGGTGCAGCTATCACTGTGGATTGCTTCAGTGTTGTTCATGCATGTAATTGTTTCATTGGTAGTAACTGCCTTCAGTACTTCCACTGACTTTGTCAGTTTATCTCATCTCAGCTTTCCAAGAGATCTTTTTAGGGTGAGGGTTGTTTTTTATCACCTCCTCTTCTTTCCTCCCTACCTCCATATGCCCTAATGTGCTTTGGTACTCAAGTATTGTTATCCAGACCTTGATCAAAATGAGAAGCCAATTTTCACTCTCCGCTGTCTGCAGTCCAGCTGTCTGACTCCTGCTGAAGTCAACAGTGGCATCCAAATGGTTGAAATTCCAAATACGTTTATTTTTTTACTTTCTTGATTTATTTAATTTTTTTTTATTAATTACTAAATACAAAATTATTTGAAAAGAGCAAATGTAAACATGATAGACATGTAATTAATCCATAGCAAAATGCAGACAAATTCAAACCTGGTAAAGGAAAGGCAGGCATGGCCCACAATCATTTTCATGCATGCTGTGAGAATCCTGTATGTTGTCTTATAGCTCACTGTTTTGTTTGGAAGCTGTATTTTTCCAGTGGATAAGAGATCATTTGTTACTATATCCTTTTTGATTTTGTGACCTATTACTTGAGAAACAATAACTTAATTTTAAAAAATTAACACTCTGAAGAAAGTTGAAGAAGAGAATCAAAATTAACTGTTCAGTGTTTAGGAAAATGTCTTTCTTTAAAAGAAAGATACCTTTGAAGTATCTTTAAAAGTGTTTTAAGTGGGTAGTATTTCAATGGTACCATGAGTTTGGGAAAGTTTCACAATGTGGTGCTGATACCTTGATCTTCTAATGATGTTGGCTGAAAATTGTCTCTCATAACACCTTTTATATCTTTCCTTCAATAAGATATTTCATTACTAAGTTTGATTTAGGAGGTATTTTCAGTGCTTTTATCACACTTAGTTACTGATCTTGGAGGAAGAGGATCTCTTCTTTTTTTTTTTTTTTTCTCTCAAGGTAAATGCCTATTTTATTTATTGCAGAAGATATTAGAGCTTTGCAGGATGGATAGAAGTTATGCCTTGTGGCAAGAAGCATCTATCTAATAAGAACAATTTAGTTCTGATGGGGGAAACAGAAGAATATTTCTTTATGCAGTAGATTAATTTAACTAAACATTTATAAAAATCACAGGCTTAAAAAAAAATGACAAGGCTTTCCTTATAAAAGTTGTATCTAAACTAAACTGAATAATATTTATAGGAACTTGAATTCAATAATTTTACTCTTCAGTAAAAGTAAAAAGGAAAATGCTGAGTAAATTCTGAAAGGCATTAAATAGCTATATCAAAGTTTTGTATCTAATATGGGTGAAATAATGGAGGCTATTTTCCATTACCAGACCTTTGAATACTTGCCAAGTTTCTGTATTGCTATGTACTTATGACTTTTCATAAATATTGTCATATAATGGTGCATAGGTCTACTGTTAGTATGTTTCATAGGTCTACTGTTAGTGTGTTTCAAAATAAAAACAAAATCAGTGCAGAAAATATTTAAATGGATCTTTTTTTTTTTCTTTTAAAGGTATGCAAGACTAGTACAAATCTGTTTTTGAATACCTGTCTCAGTCTGACTACGGTATAACCAGTGCAGCCAATTCCTGCATCAAATATCCCTGGAATAGAAATGCAGAGCAGAATCATTTATACCAAAACTGCAAACAAGTCTTTGCATATCAATTACATTTTTATTATAGCAGATACTGCCACATGGGTTTAGGACATCTATATGTCGTAATTCAGAGTTTGCTTAACTATTGAGTCTTTTGCAAATATAAAATCCTTTCTACCAATACTCTGTCCATTACTTTGAATTCATGAAATTATAGTGAATTATAACAGATTGTAGTTCTCATGGCTACTAAATCTGATTTTTTAAGCCATTAGGAAAATGTCCTGCTCTGTCTTGTTCCTTTATTCAATCATAGAAGGAAGTGTTTTTGCAGAACTACAGTAACATGTTCAATTCTTAAATGGAGAGCTCCCTTATTAAAAAAAAATGTTTAAGACCTTTTATACTGTGTAACACCAACTGCCCATTCTACATTCCTGCAATGTATTGACTTTGTTTATTTTATTTGTTTTATTACAAGGAAATGATCACTGTTTATGTCATTAGCAAGTATAAGTAAATTATGAAAAACCTGGGGTAGTATGTAGGTTGAAATATAAGTACCTTTACCCAGAGAAGTACTAAATATATTTAGATATGATTAAACTACATCTAACCAATGCATTGTATCTTTTCACTAACAATTTTAATTGCAGAAGAAATGCAAATTTTGTGAACTGCACTTGCCCGATATGTAGTCTTAATATCCTTTCAACCATCTATTCCAATAAGTATAATAACTTTCATTTGCTTTCTCAGCATGTTCTTTCCTTTCTCTGAAAACTAAGGAAATGGGTTGACCATTAGTTTAATAGACACTGGCACTCTAAAATCAGAAGCATCTTCCAGATAGAAGGAAAAAACAACAGAAGTCACTTTTTCTGTCTGGACATCCAGTAGGAGATGGAGATTAAGCTAACATGTTCCATGCTTGAGTATCAAGAAGTGATACAGTCTTTTTTAGAGAAAGGTAGCTTAACTTTTCTATTTCCTCTTTTCAGTTTCTTTAGCCTAGCATTGTCGTCATTGGCTCATCCTAGTTTAGCAGTTTATTTCCTACTCAAGTTTCCATCTAAGTCTAAAAACTGGAAATGCAAGGAGTAAGCATATGTATGCTGAAAACTGTAGTTAACTCATTATTTCCTAGCTAATTGAGATGGAAGAAATATATGAATATATATCAATGCAGTTATTGTTAGTGCATAATTGTAAAATAGTGATATATCATCCTCACCCTTAGTAGGTGAATATCTACATGGGATTTACAAGCATCATCATTTTATTATCAAATGTAAATCTCAACACTGACTTGAGATGTTGGTAGTAATTAGTAACTGGATCACAAGGTCTCTGTCAGTTTTACTGTACACTCGGTCGTTCTGTAGCAACCAAAAAGGCTGGATGGATTTTGGTTTATACAGAGTCCGGATTCATATGTGATGTCTAGAGTCACATATAAGTACCAGTAAAAGATGGCATGAAATAAATTAATCTGGTTAAATGATGGCATACATTAAAATCTGTCCTAATTACTGTATCTAGGGTTAAACTGACATTCCAGCAGCTGGCAAAGATTGTTACTCTAATAATTGGAAATAATCAATACAGGAACTATTGGAAATAATCAACTGCATTTAGGAATATTATTGATGAGCAAAATGCCATTTGCTGTTTTTATTGCATTTTATTGTATTTAGATTGTAATTTAACTACCTTCTAATTAGTTTTAACTTTTTGCTCAATTGGAAGTAGTAAAACCTACTTACCTAGTAAGTGACACGTGTCATAAAGAAACATACAACCTCCTAGGATCCCCTAGGTCAGTCATCCATGAACTAATTATCTGAATTTTTGTTTCCCCACTTCTCTGAAGAAAAGCAATACAATTGAATTTGTCCTTTTCCCTCTTCCCAAAGCAAAACACAGAAACAAGCTTTTTTTTTCCCTCGCTGCATTCTTAACTGTTAAAATATCCTAAAGCACATTGCATTTTAATTTCCAAGCCATGTCTTGTATTAGTGAAGTGCACATGTTACTGATTTGAGCTGAAAGTTCTCAGTCTGTAAGGCAGAACACCAGGCTGGCACGAACAAGGTCCTTGCTAGGTCAAAGGCCCGAAGTTGACATCTTTCTTAAATCTTACTTTTGTGAAAACTAGAAGCGCAGGTCAGGGCAGCTGGCTGATGGCATTGCCTTTTACAACCACTGATTAGATTAGCTCAACATTTATCAACTACACAGAGACTAACACTTAACCTTTTAACTCTAGAGTTTTGATGTATCCTTATTTTTTAATGAGGATGTTATTGCCCCAAAGTGTCCCTTAAAGCTTTAGTGTAGGTTTTTTCTCCCATTTAGCTGACTTACAGGCTTTAAATGCTTTGTAATTCAAAGTATGGTGTTTATAATTGTGCTTTGTTTTGAGGGCAGAGATTGAGTAATTTTGCTCTAAAATAATTTATTCTAAATATTATTATCATATCTGTTCAATTCTAAGATTTTACTTCTATCTGTTCCATTAACCTAGATTTCAAGATGTAATTTATAGCTAGCTTGAGTGCTAGCTGTTTTTTATCCTAAATCATTAACTGAGCAATATTTACAATCAAAGTTTTCCTTAGAAAAGATGTAGTAACTTGCTACATTGGATTTACCTAATTATCTGTTACTTATTCTGAATATGGACCCTAATCACCTGAGTTTAGAAAATGAATTCACATCTCTATAGGATGCTTCCCATGATTCCACATCTAGCAAGCTGCATTCAAGATTTTCCTTTTCTGTTGGATTTTGGGGCCTGTAAAGATATGTTTTATCAGTTGCAATTGTGGGCATTATAAGAGACTGCAAAAAATACTGTCACCGGAGACCTAAAATAGTCCTGAACTTACTGATTGATTGGAAGAGATGTAGCTCTTGCTCTGAGAAACGATCAGGCACGTAACAAAATACCAGGACCATGGCAAATTCAGAGTTGTACAATTCCTATGTAGGCAGCACTGAGATCTCAATGCCATACTGAGGTGAGCCACAGGTAGCTGGGAGCTGTAGTCACTTCAGATCTGAATTGACGTCTTCCGAGTCCCAAGAGTGGCTGAAACAGATTGCAGCAGTGGCCAGTTGTGACCTAACAGTGGTATATCAAAAGCCTAGATATGAAGAAAACTGAGATAACGTGATTTTTCCCTAGTATAGTATCTACAAATAGTACAATATCAACAAGAGGAAATCAAAGCAATAGGTCACAAATAACAAAAATTTTTCTGTACTGCTTTTGCTTGGGTATATTTGTATTAAGTAGCAGCATTAACTAACTTTTGTCTACTATGGTTTAGTTTGGTAAATTCTGACAGCTGGTTATTCTACCATGAGCAGCTGGGGACACAGCACAGCACCTGTTACTGCCCTTTGACTCCATGTGTGTTACTTTTTATTGCAAAGGTTAGTTAGGTACAGATTTTCTTAGGACCCCAGCATCACGGATCTGAGTTATGTATGAGGGACTTAATTAGCACATGGGTACATGTGACCACATTTATATATCACCTACTGAAAATGCACTGTCAGCAATAAAGAGGACCATCAGTAGGCTAGAATAATATCTGCTGCTGCTTCTACTTAAAAAGAAGTATAAAATCCAATGTGAACGATTATTGTCTCTCATTACCTTCTAGATATCTGGAATGGTAGTTTCTACAAAGGGAGGGAGGCCAAATTCAATAAAATATTTGTTTGGAGGTTATGTCTTCCTTTTCGTTACTAGCAACATTGTTATCTCCTTCCTATGTTAATGTAAGGTCAGTAAAGAAAGACTCAGATGTGTGAAAGTGAACTAGAAAATGTTCTGTATGGTTTCTGTTTTGAAATCCGAGCTTGTAAACAGGACAGAGAGCATTAATATTTCCTGGAAAGAAAATTAAGAGAAGGAGAAATTCCTGTTTATGTGCTTCTGATTTCTTAAAACCAGTTTTGAGAAGTAGCAGTATTTTCAGTCTGGTTTTCACCTGCCTTTAGTCTCTGCACTTCAGCTCCGTGCCCTGACTCCAGCCTGGGCGTTCCGTGTCAGACGACCACATCTGTACCTGTGTAAGGAAGGTGTTCCTGTTATGGTCCCACTAGTGAAAACAGTGATCTTAGAGCAGGATTCCAACATCTGGGGGTGGAAGGGTAGCCTGACAGCAGTAACTGAACAAATCAAGACATGACTTAATACCAGACATAAAAGTTTCATTAATCTGGAAGACAAACAGCAGAAGAGGGACTTGCATTTTTTATTACTGAGTCTCGTGTTATCTAGTCATACACTAACGATATATTTTCCTGCTTAAATTAACCCTTAAATATAGCCAGATTACTTCAAAAATGAGGCCCTATTTTGAATCAGTTGTGTTATTCAAAGCAAACATTATTTCCTAAGAACATTTTTCCTAAAATTTAATTGTGTGCTCTTTATAAAAAGTTTAGACTTAGCACTTACTTCAGTCTCATTGAAGACAACAAAGTCAATTTGGACATCATTTACGATATTTTAAAGTGGTTATTTTGTTAGCAAGTAAAATGTAAAACAGGCAACTTGTTTAGGTTTAGTCAAATTGTGCTTGGTGGAAATTAATATACCACTCACTAAATTAATTGAAGTAGTTTGAAACTGCTCAGATCCTGGAAATTAATGAACTTGTTCTATGAAAAACAAGCTTAATATGATGAAAGCTGAGTTTAAAAACCATGGATGTATTCTGTAGTTAATGTAAAATGGTGGAGCTTCATTGTTGCCACTGGAGCTATCTAGTTTAGTTTCAAAACACAAAGTAATGGTAAATAAACATTACCATAGTAATTGACTTCTATAAGCTAACATTATTTTATCACATAGTAAGAAAACAAGACAAATTTATAGTCATTTTATTGTATTACACTCGTTCAGAAAAAAAAAATATTTGGTTGAATTTATTGATATAGTAAAGTAACTCTTGCCTGCTTCTTAGCACTTCCCTTTGGTATCAGTTAATTTTTTAAAAATATTTTCAAGATGGTAGGTTGTTGTCAGATTTATATCATATCATATCATCATATCATATCATATCACATTGCTTCCTGCTCACAGAAATCACAACTGTAACAATAAATACAGTATTTTAGCACTCTGTATTATATCACCATTATTTTTAAGATTGCGTTCTGTTTGTCAGAACAGCAACTTTCTTTTATTTATGGTAGGTAGGACAGTGGGTACATGCTTAGTTCCAGGTGAATATGTTAGATGGTTCTTCAATATGCATATGCTAAAACATGTGTGGAGTTTGAGTGTCTGTATATACCAGTATTTGTGGATAACCAACACGATAAGGTTGGAACTTTCAGAGATACTGAGATTAAGAACATTTCATATTTCAACAGTTTAGATTATCTGCCAAACAAGGTGAGTATATCTGTACCGATAATATGTACCGAGCCTCAAGCCAGACTTCTCTTAGAGTGAATTTTTACTATCTTTTGTTTAAATGTATACTATTTAGAAGATACTGAACAATCTTATACTTTCCTCCTTAAAGCAACTAAAGTATTGTCCTCCAAATTAAGCACTTTAGGTGCTCAGTAACTTTCAGTAGAGAAGAAAAAAAAGTGCAGTCTGCAGTGCATCATGTCTGTTTTGTCCTAATAATCCAAGAGTAAGTGGGCTAAATATGAGCAAATATATTTGTTTTCTCTAGGTGTATCAGAGGTTAAACAGGTAGGAGAAAGCTATTGAAGCTTAAAGATAGTAATAGCACACACAAAAAAATGTCTCTACCCATTGATAATGTCAGACTAACAAATTAAAGAGTTTTGGCCAAGAGACTAATAAACTTCCAAACTAGTTTTCCAAACTGATTAGTGAAAGTAAAAAAAAACTATTTTGCAATTAATTTCAATGTATGAGAAATAAAGAGTGATTGATTTTTTGCCAAGCTGTAAATGTATTATAAAAATACTCATTTTAGCAGTGCTTTCTGTATTTTTTTTATACTTGGAAGTCAGTTATTCAGAAAATATGCAACTTTCTCTTTACTTAATTCAATGTCTTGCTAAATTCAGTTTGTCCTGTAATAAAAGTTGTGTTACAGTATTCATGGTGATTTTGCACATATGGAATCACCTCCTACACTGAAAATAAGTTGTACGACCTGTTTGGTTTATAAAACAAATAAAAATAAAAAATACTGAAACAAATGTTTTACATTCCTTTTATGCATTGCATTGAAGTCTTGATGAAACTAATTCTAAAAAGAAATCATTTGCCCTCATGGAATTCCGGTAAATCCCATGAAACCATAATTAAAAGCAGTCACACTTTACTCTGAGAAGGGCATATTATTCCTATTTATCCTATGCTTTTCCTTAATCAATGTAATAAATTTATACTTAGTATTTGTTGAGGTGGGAGGGGGGAAGAAACAAACCTTATTATTTTTAACACAGATTATCCAGAAGGCAAAATTTATGGATTAGAAAGCGAGGGTGGTGCACAGACTTGGCTGTAAAATTACTCAGGTCTCATTGCATTTGCCTTGTCATGAGGAAAAACAAAATTTAGCCAAGATTAATTTAGCATAGGGCATCAAGAGCATACTGTCTCTCACCTGTATATATTTTTTTTCATGTATATGTAAATATATATATAACTGCCCCTTTTTTATGTTACTACAGCAATATATAAATCATCAGGTTAGCTCTATCTGTGAGCTTATTCCCCAGGAATCTTTTAATATATAATTTATAAACAACTTTAAGTTAAAAGACAGAACAGTGAAGTGCAAAATAAATACTGAGTTAAAGTTGTCTGGCTGAAAATATTTCATTTGTTATGAAGCTTACCTCCATTTTGGGGGCAGGTTCTTTGGGGTTTTTTTATTTGTCTGTCTTCCACTTTTTGTGTTTGGGTTGTTTTAACATATAGATCAGCCTTGCGTTTCTGGAGGTCTAAAAGTGGATAGCATTGCTCATGGAAAACAAACTACTACTAATAATAATTTTTTTTCTGTCTTTTAACATTTCCTGTCGGCTGAGCCATTAAAGCTCAGCCATTAAAACAGACCTCTCAGAAGATATGTGCATGCCTGAGTGTATTAACAAAGATAAGCAAGTACTGAAAATCTGAAAAGCTTCATCAGACTGCAGTGGAGATAAATGCATTTATGCCAAACATTTGTTTTTCTAATCAGATATCAAAATGACCTATTTCTTTGATTTCTTACAGTGTTTTTCTTTCCTTTATTTAAAAATAATCACTGTCACTCCAGAAAATTTGTTTAGGAATTTTTTTGTTGGCTGTTTTGGACAAAGAACAAAGTTTTCATAAGTTTCAACATTTCTGCTACGAAGGTCAAAGTGAAATGTCTGCTGCAGTTCAGCTGAGAATATATCAATTATTTGGGTGAACTTGAAATGTTTTCTCTCATGTAATTTTTAATAAAGCAACAACTGCAGTCCTGCAATGCACTGTATTTAGTGGGATGGCTGTTGTGGCTCTGGAGGATTGTATCTCTCCTACTACTTTTTTTTATAGTACTCCATTAGAGTTGAAAAAGTCAAACCACGTTCCAACGTGTTAAAAAAAAGGAGGGAGGGGAAATGCCATTTAATGCTGAAAATGCTTCAGCAAACTACAATGAAAAATTTCTTCTTCAGAAATTTCAAGTGTTTCATTTGAATCAAAAATAGATACATTTTAATGTTGCTAAATCAAAATGTAGTTGAGTTCCTTTATTGTGGTAGCTTCTGCATTAAAACTCTTTGGTTTTAGTCTGGTGCCAAATTTCACATTAAGGCTTGAGTTTCTAGATTTTGCTGAGCGAAACGGCAGTACAGCTAAAGCCCTTTCCAACTCCTGTCCATCAGCATTCTGCACTGCTTCTCTGGTGCCTGTACAGTTGAGAATAACAACTGGAAAAGTAACTTCCTGGGACCCAGCTGAATTCTGAGAGCATTCCAGTTACAGGAGGGTTTTATTGGAAGAAATGCTGTTTTCTAGAGATCCACCTGAGATCACCAAGTCACTGATAACAGTAACTGTGAAGAGGCATCTAGTGTCCATCCCTGACTTCTTAGTAAGAAAGACCAATAATCCTTAGATGGGATTAACAACTGGTAATTGCTTTTTTTCTTTTTTTTTTTTTTTGTTTTACTCTGAAAGCAGCTTTTTTCTTGCTTTGGGAGTGCAGTACAAAGAAGCATTCATTACCTGCTGTTAAATCCGGTACTGACAAGTCATGCATCTCAATTCATGATCAACTATTATTTAGTAATTCTATATCATTTTGTTTGCATCTCATCCTGTTTCTTCTATTGATGTCAAATTGTGATATAAAGGACAAATGAAGTTGCTGATCAATGACTAAAATACATGCTGATATAATTAAAATGGCATAAGAACAGAGGACCCATTAAGAACGGATCATAATGCATGCCAGAAATTAAAATACACGACTGAGATGCTTTAGTGTCATGAGAGATGTCAGTGCATGTATTTACCTTCCATTTATGTAAAGGAATCATGAATGAGATTGAATGCTTCAAAATGGGCAAAAATCAGAAGTAGTAAACAAGTTTATGTATTGAGAAAAAAGCAATTTTTTGTTCATTAATGTTTTTTCTTCATTTCGGACTATTGCAAAAACTTCCTTGTCATGCTGGCCACCTTGCTTTTTCGTATTGCATCCTGTGAACTATGAGTTGACTATCTTTTCCTTAATGGGCAGAGCATTATTTATGAGATACATTTTCTTCAATTGTATTTGGAAGGTCGCTATCATACAGTCCAATGGTTGCAGCTCTTGATTGAATGGTCGATATTTCTTTATTTGTGTTTTAGTGAGGTAATCAAAATCATTTTGCCCCCTACATGTTTTGAAAAAAAGACCACATATATAAACAGTTTTATGTAACATATGTGTGCATATGCACAATGTCCTTAACACTAGGCATTCTTTTTTTTTTAAGATCCTGTCTGTTGTAATGGTTTTATATTAAACCTACAAAGACAGGGAATTCAGAATTATTGGCCTATGCTTAATACAGTCAGTGAATTATTATACCTAGGCACAAAGTGGTAAGTAAAGATTTTTAGTCTGATCTCTGAATTTCTTTATATCTGTGGGTTTGTCAGACCTCTAACAACACACTAAAGCAGGGGGCTGCAGGGCTGTGGTTTAGTATGGGCTAATGCATGTGGCAGGGCTTTTACATTAGTGCTATTTCTTTCAATGCATTATAGTGAAATTGTATTTTAAAACCAGGCAACCTATTGATGCTTTTATTGAATGGGATAATTTATTATAGAAATATTTTAGTCTGTTGACATTTCATCATCAAGTAACAGTAAACATAATGCACATTTCCCATAAGACTGTTCTTGGGAGACAAATATTTACCCTTCACTTATTGTAAAGGTAGCATTGTAACAATTCTTCTTTGGGTAAGACAAAAAAAAAAAATGTTTAAATATGATCTTTTTAACAGAGTGATATGTCAGAAATAGCCTACTACTTCCAATTAATATTTTTAAAACTGACATTTAATTTTACAATTCCTGGGTTGTTTTTAGTCATTGAAAAAGCTAAACTATCAAGCTGAAATATTTATTCTAAATTAAGAGCTTCATATTTAAACTCACCTGACAGCACACTAAAATTGTTGAATGTCTCTCTTGTTTTATGGAAGAATCCTAAGAATAGATAATATTTCACTTAGCCCTATATACGAAGTCAGAAAAGGTGGCTGCCTGCTCCTTATATAACTTATCTTACACCATTTATATTTATGAAATTGGGCGAACATTTAGGTGTCATCATTTAGTATGTACTTATTTATCATCAGCCTTCATTGCAGGTTTGTTGGCAAGTGCCAGTTAATGCTGAATGAGAACTGCGGCTTAACTAACTGCTTTTCTAACATAATGCTTTTTGGATTTTTATTTTAATTTTTGTCCAGATGTTTCACACCACACTTCTGCTTCACATATCTTTCTACATTTTTATGTTCACAAAGACTGAATCTGCTGTGACAGGATATTCTGTAAACTTCTTTTCATCTCTCATGCAGCTTATTTTCTGTTTAAGTATGCCAAAAATGTGTTATATGAAAAGGATTCTTGCTAGAAGCAGTATATGGGAGTAAATAGAGGTAGTTCTTTCCTCACACTTTGAATCTAATTTCTGACACTTTGTGGCTCTTCCTTACAGTAAATATTTTCATTCTATAAGTGACTGGACAGAGAAGACAAAGGAGTTGAGGGTACACTCTTTTATTTCTGGAGTAGTTGCCCTCTTTTTTACACATTCAGTTGGTAGGTGACTGTAAAGAAAATTACCACTCTGTGTGTCTCTGTAATTCAGTTTTAGACATGCTGAAGCATAAATTCACTAGCTATACAAACACAAAGTTAAGAACTGTAATAAAGTGTGTGCATAAAATGGGGTTTTTGCTGTCACATTTGATTCAGTTGCTCTTGCTTTGCTCAGTTTTACTGTTATGTTAAGCTCTATTTGTAAACAAAAATGTTCAGCCCCATTCAACCATTTTTACTGCGGACAAGTTTGCTGGAGGTGGCAGGCATTGCATTGTATTCCATGAGTTGGCAGCCCACCTGTCACACTTACCTCTGCCAGAAAGTTGGTTTACAGGTAAAAATTCTCTGCTAAGAATTTTATGCCATCACTTACCGTTAAGATTTGCTCTGTGCTTTATGAACTGTAGTATCCACCTTGAGTCCACTTCTCCAGGTGTGTCAGGGGCAAGAAGGCAGTCCCCTGGCCCCAGGAACTTTTTAAAACCAATGTACATTACAACCAGAACCTTAAGAGGAATCCAGAAATTTAAAACAAACAAAAAAAAAACCAGTGGAGTGTGTCAGTGGCATGACTATTGCTTACAGATAACAAAATATTTTTTTCTTGAAAACTAGGACAGGGAACTAGTGACAGAGCTATTACTCAGATTTCTGAGGTTTGGTGGTTGTTTACATTTCTTTCAATGTATCCTTGATTGTTCACTTTGCTCTAGGCTTGAGGATTAGGCAAGAGTAACCTGGACAACACCGAACCAGAAGAGCTGGAGGTTGTGTTCATGTGTTGTAAAAGCAAAAAGAGAAATTAGAAATGTTGTATATACTTCTTTGATTAGAAAAGTTTGCTTGTCTTTATGTATTTATCTTCTAAGCCTAGTGAACCTTTGCAATTTGAAGATGTTACTTTCAATAAAAATCAGAAATACTGTTATTATTTATGAAAAGTAAATTATTAAGCTATGTCTGTGGGCAAAGAAAACAATAGTTCAGATTCATATTGCTTATTTGAAAAGGAGATTCCTTTTAATGTTATCTTTTTTTAAAACTCTTTATCTTCCCGCATTCTGAATAACTTTCTGGTGTCTCATTTTATAAATATACATCATCTTATACAGGAATTTATCTTCGTTCCTCAGGTAGGGAAAAAACGTTTGGGTCTGTGTTTAATTTTGTTAGCAAAATGATATCATTTCAAATTGCTTGAGAGAGTATTTTCTATTATTAGTTTCATGTACTGCATTTAGAAATGTGTAAGATTTTATCACTATCTCTCATCTCCAGCTGTCATAAACACCGTGTCTTGTAACCTGTTTGTTAAACTTAGCAAGTGGGATTTTAAAATCATTTACAGTGTTTTGGTCCCACTGCCCTGACTGCAAGTTTTTTCTAGACCCAGAGCATTGGTCTCCCTGATGTGCTGGGAGAGAACAATTACACCTCTCTCAGCCTTTGCTCTCCTAGGCTGGAAAGGCCAAACTCACCTAGTCTTTCCAATGAGCAACTGTTCATTTTCCTGGACATTGCAGTAGCCTTGCTCCATCTGTGGATATTATATGTCTTTCTTATCGTAGAATCATGGAATGGTTTGGGTTGGAAGGGACCTTTGAAGGTCATCTTGAATGACTTGTCTACAGTTTCCAGATGAGGACTAAGGAAGTCTTTAAGGGAATAGAGTATTTCTAGATTTTACTGAAAATCTCTCTCCCAGTGCTTCATAGGATTATTTTGCTCTTTCCTTAGCTGCATCACTTTGCATCCCCATACTGATCAACTCTGGTACAGATTGATTCCTTCCTCCTGTGGGAAAGCAAAGGGAAATACCATTTCTTTATTGCAAGCTGTATTTCTCTGTGTAGGTTTGAAAAGAACTATAGCAGTATTTTGGTCATTGAAGATCATGTACAAAAGTCAGAATAGTCACCTGTGCTAAAAAAGTAGATAACTTGAACACTAGCTAAAAAATGTTTTATTTAGTTTTTAGATCTTTACTATTTAAGATAACAAAGGCTCTAACATTGATCATAGCTGACAGACAGTGATATCAACAAGTCAAAAGTTTTCCATTACTGTTACCACATCTGCTCTTTTATTAGATTTTGTTTATTATGTATTTACACAGTAGCAATCCAGATATAGTATCTGGTTTGGGTTTGTTTTGTTTTGTAAAAAGTGAAATACTGTTTGGGTTCCTCTAACGTAAATATTAGACAATCTCCCAACACCAGCAATATGTAAGCAAGGTGCTGTGCAAATGCACAATCGTCCTTACATGCTCATGGAAAAAAATTATAAATCTATCAACTTTTATCCATTGTTTTTTATAGTCATGGGCAGACTTTTCTGCGAAGTAAACCAATGTAAAAGCAATCAGATTATTTTACCCATAATGGTGATATGTTACTACCTATATTACTTCACAGCATGTCACAAGACATTGTTGTGTGCTACTCAGTTATATTTCATTTATTCCAGAATCTCATCAAACCACTTCAGTATAAGTATTTAAAAAAAAAAAATTGATGTCAGTCAATATCACAAAGCTCTTTAAAGTCAGATTTCCATAAATTTGCACAGTACTAAATATTGGCAGTGTTAAGCAAATGAGAGCAAATAAGTACATTAAAGTGGAAACATTACTTAAGCAAATAGAAGCTGTTCTATACTGTTCTATACTATTTCTATAATTTTACATGTGATCTGACTTGATTTTTTTTTAATTAAAGAATGGTTCAAAAGTGCCTGTAGGTAATCAAGAAATTATAAATAAATTTTTAATTCTTATTTTTGCTGGTTCAGCTGGAATTATAGCTCTCTTAATCTCCTGAGTTTACCATTTTTTCTGCTGTTGCCATAGTGAAATCAGGTAGAGCAGGCAAAGCTGTACTTTTACTTCTCTTTGAACTTAACTAAAAATAATGCTTAATCTATTGGTATGGATTTAGAAATAGCTTTTAAAAATGTTAATGTGGATTTAGCAGTTGTGGGGAGGAAGAGATATTCCTGTCTCTTAAGTGGAAGTCCTATTTACCCTCAGCAAAAATACAGTACCTGTGTGAGCAGCGCAAGTTTTCCTTTACCCGTTCATCCTACTGCTGTAGGCCTAGGGAGGCTTGAGGAAAAAAACGTGTATGCCTCCATCCACTGATGCATCTTGCTGTCAGATATTTCTGAGCAGGGAAGGAGTATGGGGTAGCTGGGTTTTTTGACCGCATAACTGGTTTTTGTAAGTAGGACAGAACATACCACACTGTTTGAAGTGATAATCAGTCAGTTTGCATCTCGGTAGCCTGATGGAAGTAACTTTTGTCATAGGAAGATGTTCTGGTTTTGTTGGGTGAGGCGGGGCCTAAGGTGGCAGCTTCTGTAGGAAACTGCTAGAAGTTGTTCTCCTTTGGACTTGGCCGGGCCTAGGTCAGACCTGCTGCTGGCCAAGGCCGAGCCAATTGGTAGCAGAATGCTCCATGATAACGCCTCTGTGATAACTTATTTAAGAAGGGGAAAACAGAAAAAAAAAAAGGAGAGAAGATGTGAAGCAGCTGAGCTGGGGCAGAGAGGGGGAGGCGTGAGCCTTGTGGGCCTTGCAGGCCTCACCCTCTGTCCTCTCGCCAGGCAGCCGACTGGGCCCAACTCAGCCTGGCCCAGCTGCAGGAAGTGGAGAGGAGATGAGAAGTGAATGTAAAAAGGATCCTGAGAGGCCAGCCTGTTGTGAGGAACGGCTGCAGACACCAAGGTCAGTGAAGAAGGAGGGGAAGGAGTAAAGCTGCTCTTGGCCGAGATTCCCCTGCAGCCTGTGGTGATGACCATGGTGAAGCAGGTTGTCCCCCTGCAGCCCATGGAGGTCCACAGAGGGGCAGAGATTCTCCTGCAGCCCGTGGAGGACCCCACACCAGAGCAGGTGGAGGCCTGAAGGAGGCTGTGGCCCGTGGAGGGCCCGCTGGGACAGCTGTTCTGGAGGGACTGCACCCCGTGGAAGAGATGACCCATGCTGAAGCAGTTTCATGAAGGGCTGTGGCCCATGGGAGGGACCCCACAATGGAGCAGGGGAGGAATGCGAGGAGTTCTTCCCCTGACGATGATGCAGCGGTGTAAAACAACGCTTGATGAACTGACCGCGACCCCCATTTCCTTTTCCCTCCTGTGCCACTCGGGGGTGGGGGGAGGTAGTAGAGATAATGTTAAGCCTGGGAAGAGGGAGGGGTGGGGGGAGGTTATCTTGTTCTCTGTCTCATTCTCCTGCTAGTTTTAGAAATAAATGCGTATTTTTTCCCAAGTCGAGTCTGTTTTGCCTGTAACGGTAACTTTAAGGATTTCTCCCTGTCCTTATCTCAAACCTCGAGCCGTTTTTCTTATATCATCTTCCCCTGTTCTCTCAGAGGGTGGGCGGAGTGAGAGAGAGACTGCGTAGTCTGGTCCTGATTGGGGCTGAACTATGACAGAGGAATTCAGCATAGCAAAATCTTGGTGCTGAAAAGCTTTGAATCCCACTGACGATTCATCTCATTCTTCAGGAAGATGATGCCAGGCTTGCCAAGTGTATTTGTATTGGCACGTAGTAATATGTGATAGCTAAACAAGGTGAACTAGTCTGTGGTGCACAGACCTACCTGTAAGTCAAGTCAGTTATTTGAAACTCTGTGTAAAAGTTATCTCAAGTGTAGAAATACTAATTTATGAAAAAAAAAATTATACCTCAAAGGTGCAGTAGAGATTTTCAAATCATTGTCAAAAGTCAGGGGTCAGTATGGCGAGATCCTAGAAGTAAAAGGAAATAGCTCAAATTGCTTAAATGTTCATTGACTGTTGAATTTAATATGGTGCTGTTGTTCTCCTTTCTCACTTATTTATTGACTCTACTTTTTTCTTTCCTTTTTTTTTTCCTTTTTTGGTTTGGTTCTGGGTTTTTTTGGCCTTTCAGCTAACAGTGGTCAAGCTTGACCAGACAGAGAAACCCCCCTCTTCTGCGAGAGTGCTATAAATGGAGGGGACTGACAGGAAAAATATCTTAAGTGTCTTTTATTGTCTATATTGGGCTTCCATTATTCAATTCAAGTTGAAGGTGTCATTCCCATCTTCAACATATTCAGCGATCTGTGCTCAGGTTGGAGCAGATGGAAACCTTATGTCAGCACCTCTCCTTAAGCTGCATTATGGCTGCTCGTGACAAGTGGATTTGTGTGAGAGACAGCTTTCTTGGGAGGTTCCAGTAAGAGTACAGCAACCCTGGAATTCAGGAACCATTTTTAACCTCTGTCCTTCATTATGTTTTGAACGTATGGCATGCTTGGCATTGCAATCACATACACAGAGAAGACACCAGAAAATAAGCACTTTAAAAAGTCAACAAGAAACAAAAAACTCCTCACAGTTTTTGGCTGGCAAGGGAGAGGGAAGGATAGCTGCACACAACAGATACTAATCTTATCACTTAATGTGCTTACTCTGAGCTTTTAGGCAGTGTAAGAACCAAAAAACAAGAGGATGTCTGTGCTCGGGCGGAAGTGAGCCAGGTCTCAGAAAGGCTGGTAAAACTGGTTGGTGTTTGGCTGTTTGTGATGGTCCAAGCTGCTTACTTGAGCCGAATTTATCTTTGGAGGGAAAAGTTGTATTCAGTTGGTTTTTTTTTTTCCTTGTTGTTGCTTTTCTTCTCTATTAGTTCTGCTTTCGTCTTAAAGAGAGCAGGAATTGAACAGGACTAGCTCAGTAACTCTTTTTTTTTTTCTGTTTTGTTTAAAAAGAGGCTATTTGATGCTCTATTTGATGCCCTTAGAAGGCTGACAACCAACAATGTTCTGTTATAAGATACACTGCATATAAAACGAAAAGGATTAAGAGAAACTGTTAAGGTGAAATGATTATTCAGTACTAGAAGTTTTCAATGCTTAATAGATTTTTTCTTCTTTTGTTCTTTTATTAAAATGCTAAAAATATTTAACAGTGATGGTTACCAGGCAGCAAACCAGCAATAACTGAAAAAAATCTTTGTAACACACATGATGTTAATATTGTAATATTTTGCATGGATTTTATTCATATCTTACTCACTGATTATATTAGGCACTCATTTTCAGTACAGAAGTTTTTGCAGTCTTCCAGTTGAATAGTACAGGTGTGTATACTACACTGACCTTTGTAAAAAAAACCCTATGGTCACTCTCAGTTTGGTGTAAATTTGTCTAAAAGGATTTTGCTATATTTAACACCAAGACCTTGTGGCTATTGGGGTAATAACCTTCATACCCTCTTTGGGAACAACTAACATACAAACTCCATATCTAGACTAAATGACTTGAAACAAATCAATTGAGCAATTGCATGGCAAAGATTTAAAAAAAAAAAAAAAAAAAAACCACAGGAATACAGAGTCAAGCTTGTGTTCCGCTATTTTCACCATAGTCTTATAATTATATGAGAGAAAATATTTATATTAATGCGATGTTATCGTATTGCAGACTTCTGGCTCAATTCTCATCAGATGTGGATATGTCACTTGCTATCTCAACTAATCTGTTGCTTTTAAACTTTCACAAGTGATAGCATTTTCCTCTGATTCTTCCTCTGCCTCCCTAGGCTCCCTTCCATGGCAGTGTACCTTTGCATACCTTCCTTCTGAACAGAATTCTGTTCCGTAATGGTGAGACCAAAAAGGTTCGGTGCATAGTAAGCAAAGAAAGTTGAAATTAAATTGTTTCTAGTGTTGATGTATAGTAAGAGCAAATAACTTGCGAATAGGTCTAAATAGCGTTATTATTTTTTCAGAAGGTGCATGCAGTAGAGTTTTGATTGGCCAATAGATACAAATCAAGAGTGTGTATATATATTTGAAAGAGACAAAAGGCAAACAGTTGTTTCTTGTGGAAAAGGATATAAGTAAATTTCTCGGCACATCCCCAGTTATGCACTTATTTCATCTAATAATGAACGTCACAATTCTACAAATTGCCTTGATGGTCTCCTAGAATCTCTAGGACAGTCCCCACCTTAAACCATGTGCAATGTTCTTACAGTCTTCTGGGAGGCTGGATACTTTGCAAGCGATACAAGTTGCTACGTAAGACTTCTGGATCTCAGAATGCACTCTTCTTCCCAAATAACAACTAAAAATTATATTCAAATACAAAGTGGGGAAGAGCGAACTTGGATTGTACAGATACTGGGTGTATGTATCAACTGGGAGACAAGCAGGAGACCCGGAGGCATTAGACCTAAGTGGCAGATTCATAATGAAAACAGTGAATGCCAGGCACAACTCGTTTGCCAGCAGATTCCAAAGGCGGCAACAGAATTCCAGGTCAGAGGAGGTGTTTGCTTTCCTTCTGGGTGGTCATCAGGTGCCACAGTGATGGGCAGCAGACGTAGTCCTTTCTTTTTCATCTGTTCCCTGCTTAATAGAGATAGGTGACTTACACTTTGAGAGACAGTAAATTTAAGTACAGCATCACACATAAAATATTTCTGCCTGTCAATTATGCACGATAGTGTGTTTGGCAGTTAACTGCTAAGCAACGCTGTATGAAGATACTCAGTGTGATTTACTATCTAGTCTTGGACTAATTCTCTGATCTGGAAAGTTGGAAGCGCAAACGAGCTGTCCTCCATTTGTTCATCTGTTACATTGTTTGTTTTATTGTATATTTGTGTATAAGGGTTGGGAGATACAGAATTGTCTAATAATTCATTCAAAATGCCTTGAGATAGCTTTAATGCTGGCGTCAAGATTTATACTCAGCAAATGCTACACACAGGTATACAGTGCATTTATTTATCAACATATTTGGCATCAGAATTTGCTGAACAACTTTTCCGATTAGTTTGGTTCTATTTTACAATAATTATTAAACAGAAATAAATTGCTGTGAGAGCAGTTCTGGTTCCCCGGTTAAATGCACTTTTGGCATCTCCTATCACTCCGGCAAGCGCTGTCACCAGATAAACAGCTGCGCAGAAAGAAAGGGCTGCTGCAAACTATGAGGCACTCACAGATTATTCAGATATCATCTTGCACTGGCCTTAGGATGGCCTGTTACTTCCAGCCCTAAAAATAAACAACTATTAATCACCTAATGGCAACATGAGTTGACCAGCACTTATGGCTGCCTGGACCTCAATCTGACTGTACTCAAAAGCTTTTTTCATGTTTTCTGTCACCCGGGATAAGAGGTAGTTTGCAGCCAAGCATTCCTTTGGGAGGACCGCTGTGAGTTTAACAAAATGTTTGAAATAACCTCAGTACCTCCTCTCAACACTGATCCACAGCTTCAAATGTGCAGAATCAAACAAAGCAGCCTTGCATCGGCAGTCTCTGGAGAGTGAACTAATGGCATCAGGTTTTCTCAGGGAAACCGAGTAACAAGCAAGTACCTCAGGAAGCACTGTTCTTTGCCTGGGTTTAATCAGAAAGCGTGACTTCCAGCAACAGCATATGGAATAATTCTTTAACACAAACAACCACCTTTTCTCCCAGCCTTTTCAAAGGATAGCAATGTTCTTGCAGTGTCTTAGCTGGTGAATACAAGCAGCACAACTTAAATCGAGGTAGCATAGCTTTAGTAAACGAGTTGTCAAATTGCACGTTGCAGGACGGAGGGATGTTGCTGCTTTGAACAGGAACACATCAATGCATTTGTAGAGGTACAGTACAACAATGTGCTAACCCTGAATTATAAAAGACAAATTTGTAGATGCAACAGCTAATATAGAATATTAGACTCTCTCCATCAGAAAGGAATTTAAGAAACTTCTGAAAAAGAAAATGTAGAAAGCTTTCATATAGTGTGTATTTCAGATTGAGACTTTTTGGTTGAGCTTCTTTTGCTTAGTTGCGCCCGTCATCCAGGGTGCCTGAAGTCACTTTGCCCTGTACTGAGATGGTTAAGTGATGTAAGATCCTTGTATTTCAGGGAAACTTGGACCTATCTCCAAATTACCAAGTAAGGTGCCTGTCTCTTTCAGACAGATACTGGAACTAACTTCACAGGCACCTAAAATGCATTGTTTTCCAAAATGCATACCCATTAAAGCCAGATACATCTTTAGCTGTAATTTCCATAACAGTCCAGCAGTACAAGGATTAACAATTTATTTTCTAAAATATTTATGTGAGTACCATATTAATCTTCAGCACATGAGCCCAATCCTGCAGTGCAGGCATAAGAAGCACCTTATAGTCTCTCTTTACAGCACAAAACGTTACAGTCTGATGTGCAAAGCATCTACCTGATTTTGAGGAAGCTGAGATTTTTTTTTTTTTAAAAAAAAAAGTTTTACCTTAAATGCACACAGCCACTTTGAGCAGTGAACATCTGGAATACTATTAATAAACAACAAAATAATATGTTTCAGTAGAAGTTAGGACATGAACCAACAAAACTTGAGAAATTCCAAGTTCACTCAAGGCTGTCTTAACGGCAAGCTGCCTTGAACCAGTGTGCGGTTATTTTTCTCACTCACTGCATCAGTCTTCACTTAGAAAGCCTTGATCCTTGTAAATCAGTGTAACCTTAATGTTATTTAATCATAGCTTTTAAAAGTTAATTTCCATGAGAACTATATTTTTAAAAACCCCTAACTTGTCATTGAGGATTATAAAAATCCTTTATTTGCCCGGAGAACAGTACTCAGATCTGAATGAATAAGTGTAAGTGAATAATGTGTTTCGACAGTTTGTTTATTAAAAATGTATTATGCAGCTAAAAGTTATACTGTATTTATAATATTTTAATGACAATGACTTGCACAGTTTTTGGTGTGTTGTATTAATATGCATTTTAAAATTGTGCTATGCAAAATTCTAAAATATTTTAAATTATCTCTTATATGCACATAAATATAACTTGATTTGCTTTTATTTCTCCAAAAGTAAAATCATATTATAAGCCTGATGAAATTCTGCTTTTGACTGATGCCTTAACAGTCTCATTGCAGAGATAAAAAGACAGCTAGTGTAATAAAAAAAAAAAAGCTCGTTAAGATTTAATCATATCCAAGAGGAGTGTGACTATAGAGACAGAGGCCTGCTATTAGTTTACATCCACGTTTTTTTCACCTGACAACTCCAGCTTCCACATCAATGGCATATAACATCAATACCTGGCATACACGGAAATGCCTACCTTTCTCAGCCCAAAAGAAATTCCCACTTTTGAGTGAAAACCTTCTTGGAAATGGGAGTCTTATAGAATATTAATAGACTTTAATTTTTCTCCTTGTCTTCAGACAAGGAAAAATAAGACTTCCCTCAAGTACTGTGGTAACATCAAAGCTTAAAGCAGCTTAGGTTTTACTTGCTTCATTTTACCTTAAGCAGCATAAAGTGGATGTCTGGATCCTTGAGACGTAGTATGCTGCTAACTTCTGTGTGTGCTTGCTAGTGCCATGGACAAGTTTCCTTTTATCTTTAAAAGTATATGACCAGAACTTGTTAAACTTTTTCTTGAGCCACATTGGCAAACAAATATATTTTGCTGCAGCTGCTACTGCAGGAAGACAATACTAAGTAGCTTCAGGGAGTTGGGCCAATAATATTGTAGCTTTCTGAGTTATAGGTTAAGGATCAGATTTTTAAAGCAAAAAAAAAATCATTCAGTTCATTGATTTTACTAAGTATTGGAATTTTTTTTCTTTCTTTTGAACAGATTTGATGAAGTCAAAGAGATAAGGTGCTGCGTAATGCCTTGAAGGCATCTTTTGTTTAAATCAGTGTGTGTATGGCAGTGGATCACAAAAGTGTGTGGAGGATTTAAAAAGTTATGGGGATAATAAAACCCAATAGTTAGCTTTAAATTACATTCAGAGTTTTTAAAATGCACTGTATTTAGGCACAAATACCTTTATTTGATTTTAAAACTCTATATAAATTAACAGTAGCAGAAATACCTTGTTATGAACTATTCTGAACGAGGCTTGTGGTAGCTGTTTAAATGGAAAATTTCTTGCTAATGAAAGTCAGTTTCTGAGCAGTGGCTGTTAAATCTTTGCCAAGATATATAACGCTGTGTCATCAGCAGTAGTAAACTGGTCTAGACGTAAGGAAGTTGGCTGACTGATGCCAGTTGACCTTACTTGAAAATGTGGTCTGCAGTTGTTGCCTACTAGCTGAGCTCTGCCAATATCTAAATTCCCTCTGCTGACACAAATGAGACTTCTGCAAGTACACTAAAATAAAGTTGTGAGTCCTTAAACAGTAAAGAGTATCTAAAAATCAGATGATATGGGGTTTTAAATTATTGTATCTTCAGGGTTTATTAGAGCTACAAGTAAAAGCAGTTTACCCACAACTGTGATTCTCAAGAACTGTGTTAAATTGACTTAGAATGTAATAACTTATTTGTGAATTTTTGTAATTCCCTTTTCCCAGGAAATAAGTAATGATGTGCAAGTGGTAATACTCTAATTTGCTTGATATTATAAAGAAAAGCAAGTAAACAAAGCCACCTTTTTAGCTGGCACTGTTGATGATCTGACATTAAAAAGCGAGGGACCAGAATGCAGTCCTTCAAAAACACATTCAGATGTGACCTTCATAATTAAGATCACCAACGAGGTAGACTGTTATGCTTTCGTATAATGTGAATACTCATCTGACTCTGTTTGATAAAATATTTGCTTAAATACATGCATGTTAGAAATAGTAATTTATATGCCAGCATTTCATTATGAGAATCTCTTGGAATTAAAATTATTTACATTACACTGAGATGCATACAACCCATCTATAACAAATCGACTAAGAATAAACGAAGTGAACATTTATTTTAAAGCAATTGCAAGATGTTTTATATTTCTGCTCAGCATTGAGCAGTGTGTTGAAAATGCATTTTTCATAAAACCACATGCAAGGCTTTTTGATGGTGAAAAAAATCCACTTGCCACAGCCACATGTCTAGGCAAATCCTTAGAAGCTAGTACAGACCCCACACAGACATTCCAGAAGAAAAGACATTAATAGAAAGTAGTTTCTCTTGAAGTGAAGTAGAATATGTGTGAGCCTACTAGGCCACTTTGACAAATAAATAAAAGTCTTTTTTTTTTTTCTAGCACAAAACTGGTTCAAGTAGGGGGCAAGTTAAACCCAGATTCATATTTTACTTACTTTTTTCTTTCCCTTTTATTTCTTAAGTCATCCCTTGGCTTATATGAAGGTGCAATTTTTTTTTTTTTTTTAAAGAAAAATAACCACTTGTCTTTGGGTTATCTATATTTTACCTTCCTGGCTTCTCAGCATATCTCTGTGAAACTCCTTTCCAAGAACAAAGCCCAGTGTCCCAGTATTATCAATGTATAAATCTATACTTCTTTAACTATGGGTTTCTTTCAAAATTGATGTAATTAAACCAGTACAAAAGATCATCTGAACACCCTTAAATTAGTGCAAAGATAAGTTTTATCTAAAGCACTATCAATGTATAAATGTATACTTCTTTAACTATGGGTTTCTTTCAAAATTGATGTAATTAAACCAGTACAAAAGATCATCTGAACACCCTTAAATTAGTGCAAAGATAAGTTTTATCTAAAGCACTGTTGAGCCTGTAACTATACTCAAACTATATTTTACTATCTCTCCCATCTATCTCAGTCCTTCAGTTGATTCTTCGAAAGACACTGTCTGCTGCCCTTAGTACTTTGACTAAATTTAGTCTTCTATATCAGGCCTAAATTAGGCCTAAACTAATCCATGGGTTTTTGTAATCCTACTCTCTTCTTGCCATGCCATGGGGTCATAAGCCTGTCTACCTCCTTTTTGGCGCTTCCGGCTCTCTGACCCCGCACTGAAGTGCAGCTAGATTGGCTTTGGCTGCCTTGTAGTCACAACTTCTAATGTCAAAACTAGATAATGACTAAACTAGGATTTATATAATGATTACTACACACTTACTGGTTGATTTTTAAGTCAGCTGATGCAACCTGTGTGGACAATTTTCACTCACTGGGTTTATTACATTCTGAAGGAAGCTTCCCTCTATATTTCCTGTTTATTCTATTTTTACTGCATGGAATTAACCTTAGTTACTTGGATTTCTTTTCAGCTTTAAAAATAAATTCCATATAAAAGTTAAGTTCTAAAAGTAATAGTTTCACTAGAATAGGTAAAACTACAGTTTTGTATAAATTCTGGCCATGTTCCTTCACACCAAAGCTTTTCAGGGTAAGAACTAAAGACAGGGGAGCACATTTTTAGGGGATTTACACAACTTTTCTGAACAAGAACAAAATCCATAGAAGTCCATAGTTTGTTACATTCTAAGCTTGAATTTTGTTTTAAGCTTAAACTGTCTCCAGTGTGTCATTTGTATGAAATGGGATAACCTGGCCTATATTGCATACCGTATCTATGTAGTTTTAGAACCATTTGGTACCTTCAAAGTTTTTTTCTTCTCCTCAGAGCTACTAAATGAGTCCCCTTTCCATAGCAGTACTAAGTCAGCATTCTGTCATTTTAGTTTCTTCTCCTGTGTAAACCGAGTTTAGTCACTAACTTGTTAAATGTTATGATTGACACAGAAATTAATTTGTAGCTTTATTTTGTAATTCACAGCATTAAGTTTCGTTCTTCATGGTGTCATATCTGCACTTTGTGAGGAGTTGAATTAAAAAGGATAGTTCTTACTTCTAGGTTACACTTCCCTACCTCATCCCCTTACACAAAAAGGTTAAGTGTCTTTTCAAATTAAGGCAGCAGTAATTAACCAGTGGCATTGTTTGTGATTTGCCAACTCTGGGCGTTAATGAGAGAGAAATTAGCACTTAGCAGCAGGAGCTCCTGGTAGTCAGTGACAAATGCTTCATGTGCCAACGAGTTAATTTTGGTCCAAAGTACTGCACTTAAGTGTTTTTAAACAAAAGTATGGTATGTTTTTTATATTATCATACATATGAGCTGTATGATATACAGCTATAATAGAAGGAATGACACAATATAGTGGAAAAAAGTACAACCTAGGCAGCACAGGGCAAATAGTTTTGATATAATAACACAGTCAAAAGCAGGAGTGATGGATGTTTTCATGCTAAAGATCTACTTGCTCCTGCAATTAACAGTATGCAGATGTTCTTGTATGTAATTTTTATCATCACATTTGGCATTTCTGAAAATAATTTTTTAAGCACAAAATAACCCTGAAAAATTGTGCTTCAGCTGTGATGATTTGCTAGAAGGACATAAATTAGCCTTTTGAGAAGTCTCAAAATATTAATTTTATTTAAAATTACAGTTTCAAAAAATAACTTAACAAATTACTTCAGCACGGTGCCCCACGCATTGTATGATGGACAGGGGATTCAGGCTGCCACACAGAGCAAAATGAGCCCTTCAGAACTTGGGCTGAGCAGCTGCTCATTAGCATCGAGGTTTTACCTGGCCCACGCGCTCGTAATGAGTACGTACTGGTGTACATTCCATAGCTTCTGCCTCGCATAAAATAGCCCATTAGAAATGTAAGGTCTGCTCCCTGTCTTCTGGGGATTTTTGCTTTTAAAATCACTTCGGTTAGTACCTGAGTACATCCCTTTACATCCCCCAGTTATCCCTTTCTATGTTTGGTAGAGGTGGGAACAGATGCGTAGTCTGGGAAGTAACAAAAGTAGGCCCACGCTGCGTCAGCAAATTAGGCAGGGAGCGTCAGTCCTTGGCCTCGCTTGCCGTCTGCTCCTCGCTACTGCTACGCCTCCGTGTTACACTGAGGTCGTGCACAGCTTGCCCCCACGTGGACCTAAGCAAAGGAAAATGGAGAGAAGACCTTAGAGACAGTAGAGGCTGAAGTTGCTGGCCAGCCAGAGAAAACTTGGGAACTGGGTGTAGGCAGCTTGATCCTTCAGTATGAGCCACTTTTTAGTCTGTGCTTTATTCAATGCTAAACATGTTTGAATATGCGAGCTAGTAGCCAGAGTGTTAACCTTTCCACTTTCAAATATCATCTTTCTGTTGCAAAAGGCAGATTTGCCAGTGTTGCCTCAGCTACGCTGAGGGGTAATTTACATTGCTGCTAAACTGCAGCCACTTCTAGGTTGAAGAGTAGTAGCCATAAACCAAAATGTTACAATGCTCTGTAGCAGTTTTGGGCAAAAGACTACCGTATCAAATTGAAACTGCAGGAGGAAGCCACAGGGGTTTCTTCTTCCTTTGATGCCAGTTCCATTGCATAAGCACATCAAATAGAGCTTTCCCTCCATTTTTGGAAAGAAACCACCCTAATGAAGCCAGTCTGGCACTACCCACGGGTTTGAGTGCTTGTATTGTCTGCCAAGTGGAAATTTAGGTTACCGTGCATCCCCCCCCCCAACACATTTTTTATTATAATTAAACATTAACAATAATTGGCTACGTATTGGTTGAGCCCTGAGCACAGCTCTGCATATAAGCCGTTACATGACATTCTATTGAACTTTTTCTTGTACAGACGGTATCTAACAGCTCATCCTGCACTGTTGTTTTTGGCAAGTTCACTACAGCATATAATAAATCAAGAAAAGAAAAAGCTTTTTGGCCTAACGTTGTACAGACTGCTGTAATGTTAGGCTACAGAAAGCAGTTCTGTTTTTAGACATCCTTTTACTAACCCAACATTCATAATTTATGATTTCACTGTAAAATTCCTGCAACACTACACCAAAAGTAGTGCTGCCCTTTAATTAAGTGCTCTCAGTAGGAAAAACGTGAAACTGATGTGCAAAACATATCGCAGTACACAGTGATTGATAGTGATTACTTCTTTATGAACCCAGCCTGAAGGTCTGAACTTCCTGATGGGTAAAATGGTCCATGGGGCTACTTCCTGAGATTGCCTAGTGGGGATCAGCAATATCTGAGGAATTCCCGAGGCACGTTTCAGAGACATTACGGCAGAAACTTTCTAGTTCTTTCTGAATTGTGCTTTACATTCATAATTACCTGAATAATAGCTCATTGTAGAGATTATATTTTAAGGATTCCTTGTTACCTTCACGGTATTATAATTTGCATGAACTGGGACTTGCATAAACCGCTGTCTTTTTAATGCACATCCAAATCTGAAAAAGCAGAGTGCATGGCAAGAGAGACTTCTGTATGTATCAAATGTTAGATTTTCTGTATGTATCAAATGTTAAATGTTATTTATTTAAAGCATAGGTCTTTTTTTAGTGATATGTGCAAAGTATTCAAAGGAAAAATCAAAACTCTTATGTGGATATGTGGATTGTTTGAGTCCATTTTTATTCATGGAATCAGGTAATAATGACATATATCAATTCAACATTGATTAAAATTTGAAAATTAAATGGAGGTCAAATGCTCTCCAATTTTGCAGTGAAATTAATAGATTTGCTTTGTTGGAATTGCGGAGGTGGGGAATTAAAGTTCACATAGCACAATCACTTTAGTTCATCTTCCTTTTTGCTTGATAGATTTGGCCCTGGATTAGTCATCTACTGGTATGGATTTATCGAAGAGCTGGACTGCCATCGTGAACGTGGTATCCTGCTAAAAGACTGCTTTCCTACTGATATTGTGACTCTGCGACACAGCATGGCTCAATGCTGATGGTGGGAGGAAGAGGTAAATCCGGAAGCAATATTACTTTCCTGCAGTGTAAACTAATGGCAGCATCTGCCCTGAACTTCAGCTGAACTCCTGCTGCCCGCCCTCATGCTACTGCCTCTTTACACAAACATATCAAGAGTTTCTGTTTTGCTTCAGACCTCTGTTGTGATCAGCCAAAAAAGACAGACACAACCCACTCATTATCAGCATTTTTGTCTCTGTCAGACAGCTAGTTTCTAGATACTCATAATCTTCCTTCCTTCCGGATGGCTTCTTCTAGTATTCTAAACAAAGACAAAAATGCAGAGGCTGAAAGGTGCAACTTTCAATTCTTATCCCTGTTAGAGTCACCTTTAAAAATAAGCAGCTTTTTCATTATTTCACTCACAAGTTTATTCAGTGCTAGTGATCTGACTGAAACACCTACACTGGTGTGGAAAATTGGTAAAGACTGTTATTCTGGGGTTTAAAACAACATAAGGCACAGCTCATAAAGACCAAATGATAAGACATGATCATGTAAGTTCTGGCTGTTACAGTAAATAGCCAGATTTTGAGATAGTAATTGGTATATGTGTTTTGTCACTATCTGATTACTAAAATCAACAATGGAAGCACAAATGAACAATTGAAAAATAATCTCAGGGGATTTTTAGGGGTCGTGAAAGTGAAGAGCGAGGATTTGTTTTACGTGTGTGAGTCTGTGAAGTTTGGAGTTAGTTTTGTGGGGTTTTTAATAAGTAGTTTAATGAATCAAGAATAACTTGTGTTTTGTCTTTTCCTCCCCACTCCCCAGGGAATTTATACCTAGGAATTTTTCTTTTAATGGATTTTAAGGAAGGAATCTGTCTTGACCCCTGTAGGTATTATAACGTGCAATTTTCTGGCGTACTGGAGTCCGAAAGAAGAATGTGCAGGAGCTCTCTATGTGGGTTACTTCTGAAGAAGATTACCATCCTGGTGTTCAAGAAGGGGAGTAAAAAAAAAATAAAACATTGCTTCATACTGGATCAGTTGCACAAGACAAATAAAGCACACAGATGGGCAGAAGTTTCCTGCGTACTTAAGTATTCTTGTAAGACCGTTGTTTTTCTCTTGTTGGAACCACCAAGATCAGAGGTACATTAAGGTGGGTGTTAGCCCTCCTTGAAGTTTTGAGGAGTTTAATCTCATTCTATTTCCATCCTCATCGCCACTCAGAGGGGCAGTATTGGGCCTCAGTTTGTGCTCTCAGTTAGAGGTTTCTTGATGATAGCAGCTTATTGGGCTTGACATTCTTTAATACTCTTTTCTTTGCTAACTGGCATTCAGGAAAGGACAAAATATTTCAAAAAGTCAGTGAGACTTCTGCACGTATGCTGACCATGTTCTGATTTTCAGAGCAGTTAAGCAGAGGTGCAGATTCTGTGGTAGAAATAAAGGTGTGATAACAGTCTCCCTAAAGCACAAGTTGATAACCTCTTCCATAAGGAAAGGGTCTTTAAAACATCACCGTGCATATTCATCATCTTTTTTCAGTTGAGGTGATACTTTATGTGCCTGTATGGTTTCAAAAATCACATGCAGACTTTTTACAGTCTTGCCTTGAGTTAAAAGAAAGAGTATTAATTTTATTCAGGTTTTTTTCAGCTATCATTGTCAGATGCATGCATAGTATTTTTATTTTGAATTTTTAGTTCTCTCTTTAACAGTTTTTTGTAAGTTTCAGACAGAAGTTTATCATTTTCACTAATCTTTAATTTTCAGGAAAAAATACCTTTAGTCTTCCTGGTACTCTGTCGCTTGCTGCAGAGATAAGCTAGTATAGCTCCACTACAGTGATTTACTGTTGCATAGAGATTATTTTCTTGGATTTGAATGTGTTATAGTGGAAAGATTTATTTTAAAAAAAATATTCAAACACCTGTAACTTATTTGTATTCAACTATTTAAGGTATTGTGCTTAGCTTATTTTACCTGACCAGCTTTAAGGATCTGCCCCTAAAGATGCACAGAAGCAATCTGTGAAGTTTACCTGCCTGATGCTACATCAAAGCTGCATTTAGGGTGTTGCTGCCCCTGGGACTTTTAACTGTGGTTTACGTTAGTGGAATGTGTAAAATCAAGAAGATAATAAAAAAGAAGAAATAACTGAACATTATCATAGTAGAAAATTCAGAAATAATGTTTGTCTGAGTGAAATAGGTTTAAGGGCAAACTGAATTTGTTGTAGCTAGTGCATATGCTTTCTGTTGTATGAAATCATTTAAATCAGCTTTTACATGATGCACTAATGCTGCTTTTTCTTTTTGAATAAATTAAATTTATCTGCACAGATGTTGAAAATTCTGCTCAACCTCCATCAAAGCTTTGCTTTATTTGTTTTTACATTAAACAAATTTATGTGGGGAGACACAGATAAATCAGGTTAGGCTTGTATTTGTTTATTTATTCCTCTACCTAGTGGGGTGACATAACAGGTTGGAAAGCAGTACAGCTGTCTTTAATCAAAGCTTTGACCTCATCTTTATATATTGCCCCCTTTAAAGTATTAGAATGAGGATGAAATAAACCACAAAAGTGTACATACTGTACTAATCTCATTACACGCGATTGAATAAGCTTTGCCACCACAAAAATTTACACTGTGTCACCATTTTAAATGCTGAAAGCACAACATTAAAAAAAAAAAAGGCTACTTTGTTATTCCTAATCATATCTTGAAAAAACCCTCCTTTGTGTATTTTCTCTGTTTATCAGATGTAAACATCAACTTTAATAATAAAAAGTAGAGACTACTGTTTGTGGATTGTTTGTTGGTTTTCTTTTCTTAAACAACGCTGTAATCATTAGAACCTTAACATAAAGCCAAATCCAGTTTTATGGAGTATTCTGTAGAGTGTGTTAATGAATTATGCCAAGCCAGAAAACAGAAGTGTGCATAAAACTGAATGATGTTCTCACTGGCATATATAGACTTGCCAAGCATCTGCTCTTACAAGCACTGTAATAAGGCCTGTTCTGAGCTTTAGGAGTTGATGTAAGTGTATTGAATAGGGAAGTAAAACTTCCTTCTATAGGAGGAACAGGACAATGATGGGTCATACTCTAGTACAAAAATAAAACATTTTTTACTATTCCTGTGTTCTGGGGACTTACTGGGCTGCATCAAAAGAAGCGTGGCCAGCAGGTCAAGGGAGGTGATTCTCCCCCTCTACTCTGCTCTGCTGAGACCCCACCTGGAGTACTGCATCCAGTTCTGAAGCCCCCAGCATAAGAAGGATGTGGACCTGTTGGAGCAGGTCCAGAGGAGGGCCACAAAAATGTTCAGAGGGCTGGAGCACCTCCCCTATGAGCACAGGCTGAGAGAGCTGTGGTTGTTCAGACTGCAGTAGAGACAGCTCCAGTGAGACCTGATAGCAGCCTTCCAGTACCTAAAGGGGGCCTACAAGAAAGATGGGGAGAAATTCTTCAGCAGGGCCCGTTGTGATAGGACAAGGGGTAACAGTCTCAAAATAGAGGGAGGTAGATTTAGATTTGCTATTAGCAAAAAAATGTTTACAATGAGGGTGGTAAAACACTGGAACAGGTTGCCCAGAGAGGTGGTGGATGCCCCATCCCTGGAAACATTCAAGGCCAGGTTGGATGGGGTTCTGAGCAACCTGATCTGGTTGGAGATGTCCCTGCTCCTTGCAGGGGATTTGACTAGATGGACTTTAAAGGTCCCTTCCAACCCAAATTATTCTATGATTCTATGAATATTTCCCTAGAGCCCGCTCAGAGCGGAATAAAACTTCTGATCTAAAGCTGAAGAAAAATTACCAAATGACTTACTGTCCTTACCCCTTACCTCATTACTATTTTACCACATTAATAGTACTGATAGTTCATGAATAATTTTCATCCTATTTTGTTATAGTCACTCATTCAAAACGTCATTCCTTTCTGATATTAGCTTTTGGATTTCTCTACCACCTAGACTACTACAGAAGACTATTCATGACTCTTTCCATTTGCTGTTAAATCCTCTTTAATTTTGCATCTTTTTTAACCACTTCTCATTTATTTATGCAGTATCCCATTAGCCCTTCATTCCTCTTTAAAAAGTCTGTCCTGTGTTTTCTACTACCTGCATCTATTTCTGATCCTACATCTGAAGAGTGCTGTTTTCAATTCTGTACGCATTTGGGCTGACCTACCATCTCAAGCAATTTTGCTCTTACTCTAATTTAAACAGCAGCTTTAGGTACCAGACAGACTGTCCTCAAATTTCCACACTGTGTTCTGACAGAGAAGCATCGTGATGCTCTTCTTCATTCTCTTGGTTTGAAATATAGATCATTTCTGCAGGCAGGGAATGCCGACAGCACGGAGCTCTAGTGCAGTATAATCACTCCTGTATTGAGCGTAGAGTTGTACAAAGGACTAAGTTAGGAGGGCATCTGTGCTACTAGAAAATAGGCACAGACAATATTAGGAATTGAGTTGTTACAGCTTTCTGCAAGTTCATGCCTATATTCAGCAGCACTTCTGGAAGAAGGTCTGTTGAAGTCAAAGGTTTAGCTTTCCTTCTGTGCCAAATCTACTTGGCTCAGAAGGGAAACGATGGCTAGCTCCCCGTTATCAAACCACCATTCTGACAAAAGCGTGTACATTCTACAGGTTGTTCTTATTTACCAGAGTGGATTACGACTCCTTGAGGGTCAGTACACAGGGTTGAACTTGATTCTTCCTTTTACTTCAGCTGAAGTAGTCTCACTATTTAGGCTGCTGAAGAGATCCTCTTCAGTTAGACAGTGAAGCAAGAACATGGAGCAAGAATAACAGTTGTTAGAAACAGGCTTTTGTTATTTCAACTATGAGATTATAAATATGTTAAGACAAATGCTGCTCAAGTAGTAATTTAGTATTATGGAATAAAATAGGAGGCTGCCTGCAAAAAGAAAAAAAAATGCCTGTCCTGTTATTCTAAGTCACAAAGGGCCATTTGTTGCGGATTTGCAGGTTATTCAGAAATAACTGTTTTATTACGTTGACAAAAGAAGAAACGTTAAGGGCTTGCTCTTTACAGTGGTGTGATAGGAACCTCAAGTGTGCCTGTTGAAAAATGAACTAGCTAACAATGGGAGCTTGGCAGCAACTTCACCATTTATAGGGAAACCGTCTATCTAGTGCGATCTGTATAAAATAGACCTCGCTTAGGTTAGGGAAAGGTCACAAGTTACACAAAGTTTGGATAGTCTAAATGCGTTACTCAAAACTAACTCTCCTGTGTATAGTAAATATTATTTGAACCTGTATTATTAAGAACATGCCAGGATTCAAAAGATTAAATAAGGAAGATGTAATTATGAGCTAAATAATAAACAGAGCAGTTTTAGTTCCCCTTGTGTTTTTCACTTTCCTGCTATTGTTTCATATATGACTCTTATACAAAGAGCAGCTTAGGTCAGCTACTATAAATTATGGGTTTCGTACAATAGTAATCTACCAAAATTATTTCAGAGCTGGATCAAAGAGCTTCAAAAGACTTTTCAAAAACTTTTCCACATAATAAAAAGACTTCATTTTGATGCCCTATTTTTATAAGGATTTTGTGATTTAGAGTTGCATCTTACAGTATTCAGCTACTTGCTTTGACACTATGTTATTGGAACACACAAGATTTGCATCATTTTTTTGCAGACTCAAATAAGAGTGAAATGGTAATATTAAAAAAAAAACCCCTCTTTTTAAAAAACATTACCTGGTGCATTTTTCAGGCTAGGTTTTTAAGCTGATCTAAGTGAAAATGTTTTTGTTTGTTTGTTTTTTAAGAAAATCAGCAAGATTTCAAGGGAAATTTTATCTTTCTTCCTTTTACAAACATGAATCATATTCACAATGATAACAATCATTCACCATAATAACAATAATTCTGCTTAGTAGCTTTTAGCTGTCATCTTGTCCCTCTGTAAGATGTTAGCCTGCCCTCGCTCCTGGACAGGCTTTCACCTAATCTGAACAATTGCATGTCATGTGCACAGATCCATAGATGTGGCACTGCGATGTCAAAACAAAATGAAATGTCAATGCAAGTGTATGGAGACAGAGTAACAGTATTGAAACCATGTCAGTGCGCATCTACAGAGACCACGTTACTCTGTCAGTGTGATTTTAGGAAGATCACTTTGAAATGTTAAAATGAAATGAAACTAAGTCAATTAGGTAATAACAATTGAGGTTCAGGGATTAATTGAGGGCCTAAGGTGAAGCCAGTGACCATTAACCCCAACTAGTTATTAATTCTTGGAGAAATATCCTTGGCTAAGGTTATTCTCGTTATTAGACAGTTTGGAGGTTTTTTCCCTATGTTGTGTAAATACTTTTGGCTGTTGCCTCGAACAGTGATACCACAAAGTGCGGTATTGAAGGGCAGTACGAGGCCCATTAGTGCTAAGTTTTCATAGAAAGTGAATCCACATAATAGCAGGCAAACACTTGCTTTTATACAAACATTTAACAGATCTGTGTTGGTGTCCAGCTGACTGTCTGTAGACAGACAGACAGATTTACTACAACATATTTACCTCTGAGAACTTGCTGAATGAAAACAGTATGAACATGGAGGAGTATTCATTCACACAGCTAGTTGCATGGCCCAAGTATTCATCGTTAACATAAAGCCGACACATAAAATGGTCAAACAATAACAGTATTAAATAATTATTTTTTTAAATACCTAGACAAGCACCAAGTCAAGGTTACAAACTTTATGCAAATTCAGGTTTCCAGAGTATATGACTGTAGCATTAAGACCCAAAGGTGCGATACATTATTCATTTAATAGTACCAATGAGACATTCTTGCCAAGATCGATGCCTCTTTGGCTCAACGTGCTGTACAAACACATACAAATTCTCCCTGGGTCTCTGTCCTAAGGGGGGATGACATAGGAGACTAGATCAAAGGAATATAATTGTTTTCTTTTTATATATGTATTTATATAAATACATGTACATTTTTATATAAATATATATAATAAACACGTATAATTATTTTTGCTATTGATAAATACCAGCTACTCTTTCTCTTACAGAAGTCCCTGATACTTGTTTGCTCTTTATAGATATGCTTGTAGAGGCCTTCAGGAAAGGGCAGTAACACTTATCCCTATCGTACAGGACAGTACCCCATGTTTAAGTGTTGGTGAAAGCACAGAGACGTTTCTGTGGCGGTGATGCGGAGAGCACAGGACACAGAAGAGGGGATGAGCTGCAGCCGGACAAGGCCAGGTCCAACCCTGCTGAGTGCCAGCAACTGGAACTGGACGTTTCGGGGCTTTTGTCTCCAACGTGGAGATGCATAGACATGCATCAGGGGTGCTAAGAACATTTCCGAAAGAACTTTGAAACTCCCAGTAGAAGAGTACTGTGGAAATGCGAGCTTCATTACTAGAAAATGTTTTCCATTACAAATGGATATATTGGATTAATTTCTTTCAATTTCTTTCTTTTCTTTTTTTTTTTTTTTGCTTTTCCATAACGAGCGTTCACATCGCACTCTATCACTCCATTTTGTATTCTGCCTCAGCATGATAGCTCCATAATGAGTGGAAAAACATAAAAATTAGTTTAATCAGTTTCTTTCCATACATACTTTAAGCAGCCTCATTTTAATATATTTGGCATTGCATTACATACAAATGATGAAAAACATTAAAACATTTAGAAAAAGTATTCTGGCTACGTATCATGAAAAAAAGTGTATGTGCAGTTGGGTCTCAAGACATACAGTTTCATCCTTCCTCTGAGGCAAGACTGTCTACCTAGATCAGCTTAAATGCCTGTCTACTCTATTCTTTAAAAATTCCAGTGATGGAGATGCTTAGAAAGATATGGGAATCCGTTCCACTACCCATCTTTATTTAGCTAGAAAGATTTTCCAAGGTCTTGCCTAAATCTTTTTTTTTTTTTTTGCTGTAATAAGCCTGTTTAATCTCATCCAATTATAAATTAATATGGAGAGTAAATCTGATGATGGCTGTCTTCTTTTCTGATCCTTTCCATATTTGAATATTGTTTTCTCAACTAAACACCATGAACTCTTCCAAAAATTTTTGTAGAAAGTTTTTAACTTCTTGATCATATTTCTTACTTTACACTTGTCTTTTCCAGTTTGTCTATGTTATTTTGTTCTAATTTTAGAAACACAGTACCTTAGGTACAAGATCCTTGCAAATACATTCCCTCAATGACAATTTGTAGGCTTCTATTTAGTCTGGGGCCCTTTATAATGCCCACATCCGTATTCATCGCAAATTAATCATTTTTTCATCCTATTTTTCTTTTCCTTCCTGCACATACTACTTGATAGTGCATTTTTAGTTTTAACTTGCTGACTTCAAACTACTCCTGTGATCTGTTAAGTTTCATTTGAATTCTAATTTCACCCTTTGCAAATACTTAAATGCTTGGTGTGATTCACAAAGTTTTGTACGTGTGATTCACAAAGTTTCAGTCAGATTAACCAAAGTTAAAACAGTCAGTGTTTCTAGTCTGTTTCATGGATGAGTTTGTTTGTTTGTTTCCAATTTCATTAATGAGGTTTTCCATTATTCTTTCCTTTATGCAGTTTTTCACTGTCTTTTCTCATCTGATTTGATTTGTTAAATCTCTCCTATTACCTTTCCATATATTTTTAGTCCAAGATTTAAAAAAATAAAAGGTGTTCTTAGAGGCACAGTAGCCAGCATGTTTACAACAGTGACACCTTAAAATGTGAACGTACACAAATTGTGCTTTTAAATGTTATCCAGTCAAAGGCTGTGCTTCCCACTGGTCCACTAACAATGCAAAAACACGACTTCCTCTGTCTATTTAGCCCTTGTATGGCAAGTCCATAAGTGATGGCTTCCTGGTTTTATAAATACTAACAGCTAAACAGCAAAGCATTTTCTGATTTCTTGGCCTCATATTTCCTTCAAAGATATCAAAAAGTATTTTCCTGAATTCCTTGGCGAGGCGTATTTTATGTGAATCAGGAGTGGAGGAAAACAAAGGAAAGGGCCCATCCTAAGGATGAAATCCCCGGTTTGGATCCAAGCCTTGACAGTCCACTGACAGAAGAACCAAACTATAACTCTCTATTTCAATAGATTTAGCTGGTTTTAGCATCTGGCTGTACAGCATTGAATCAGCAATAGGATTAATTAATTAATTCTGCTGACCCCAGCAGAAAAGGACTTCACCACACTGGCTTAAGGCCTGAAAGCCATGTTATGATGTGTTCCCATCGTCTGAGGTTTTGCTCTGATTTCTCACTGTCTCTCTCCTCCTCACTGCAGTGCTTTCTCTCAGCTCCGCGTGTCCAGATTGAGAGGCAGCTTGTGAGACTCATATACTTAGCTAGATGCATTCCATTTGCCAATGTGCTAAAAATGAAGATATTTTAAAATTATTTTTTCTTTGTCTAGTTTGTTTAATCTTTCTGCATTGTTCTCACTTTAGAAAGTTCCATTCACACACAAGACTGGAATAATACCTTCATCTGAAACACCCTCAATTCGGTTTGTCTGCTCAAGTTGTGGAGCCAGGTCTTCTCCCGTGCTGTACATCAGCATTCCTTCAGCGACTTAAAAAACATTTGTGTATTTGCCAATTTACAATTATTAAATCTCTGGTGATGCAATATAAAAGTCAATGCTTGGAGAAGGAAAAGAGAGCTGATAGGTTTCTCTTCTTTGTATATAGCCCCTGCCAAAAATATAGATACTGCAAGAATATTGACAAGTTTTAGATGTATCTGAGTGGCACAAAGTATGCTGTATGGCAGATGAGCACACTAAAGGTACACAAGTTTGTCATGAAATAAGAGGCATCTTTCAGCTAATAAACTGTATGCAACTGTTCATTTACTGAAAAGGGACCATAAAGTACTATGTGAATCCAGTAAAAAAAAAAAAAAATAAACAAAATAAAACCACCACAGCTTTCAGAAATATAACTGATTTGTTCCAGAATTGTTCACTGGCTGATATACAGCAAATCGTAGCATTATTTTGTTCATGTTTCAAAATATGTGTCTTGAGTCACTGAACCAGATCAAAACATAAATCTCATCAGATCACAAAAATGCTGGACAATTTTCAAATAAGTGAATGAGTGCTGAAGCTGGGCTGTGTTTGAGACACAGACCAGCCATTCTTGCCTGTTTCTAAACCTATGAAAGCTAAACAAGATGCATCTCCATGGGCTAAAGTATGGCTGACCTGAACCCAGGAATGAAGCGAAACCCAACTGTCTTGTAATGCACTTCATCAACCCATCTCCATATTTCACTCTCCCTTACAAAGGATTAACCACTTAGAGTTTAGAAAATGGAGGTAAAGACAAACATTTGAACCTACCGATGAATAATGAAAATAATGAAATAACGATAACAATGATGCTATACTTCCCTTGTGCCCTAAATATCAGCTGTGCCACTGAGGGATTTCAAGTGTGCTTGGTTTGGGGTTTGGCTTTTTTTGCTTGGCTGTTATTTGCTGTGGGTTGGCGAATGCTCTGAATCTCCCAAATATAGCAAAGGCAAGAAAGAAGGAAAAAAAATAAAGTACTTTTTGTTGTGGTTTTGTTTAGTGAGGCTGGACCTAAGGTGGTAGTTTCTGTACGAAACTGCTAGAAGTTGCTCCCCTTTGTTCAGTGGACTCGGCCAGGCCTAGGGCAGACCTGATGCTGGCCAAGGCCAAGCCAATTGGTAGCAGAATGTTCCGTGATAACGCCTCTGTGATAATGTATTTAAGAAAGGGAAAACAGAAAGAGAAGAGAAGATGTGAAGAAGCTGAGCGGGGGGCAGAGGCACAGAGGGGGAGGCGCAGGCCTCATTGGCCTTGCAGGCCTCACCCTCTGGCCTCTCGCCAGGTGGCCGACTAGGCCCGACTCGGCCCGGCCTGGCTGCAAGAAGTGGAGAGGAGATGAGCTGGATGATGGGAAGAGATTCTGAGAGGCGTCTGCCAGCCTGTTGTGAAGATCTTTTCTTGTGAGAGGAACAGCTGCAGACGCCAAGGTCAGTGAAGAAGGAGGGGGAGGAGTAATGCGGCTCCTGGCCAAGGTTCCCCTGCAGCCTGTGGTGACGGCCATGGTGGAGCAGGTTGTCCCCCTGCAGCCCATGGAGGTCCACGGAGGGGCAGAGATCCACCTGCAGCCCGTGAAGGACCCCACACCGGGGGACGTGGATGCCTGAAGGTGGCTGTGGCCCATGGAGGGCCCGCTGGGACAGCCGTTCTGGAGAGACTGCGCTCCGTGGAAGAGATGACCCACGCTGGATCAGTTTCAGGAAAGGCTGTGGCCTGTGGGAGGGACCCCACAACAGAGCAGGGGAGGAATGTGAGGAGTTCTTCCCCCAACCATGAAGCGGCAGCGTGAAACAACATGTGATGAACTGACCACAACCCCCATTCCCTCTTCCCCACTGTGCTGCTCGGGGTGGGAAGGTAGTAGAGATAATGTTAAGCTTTGGAAGAGGGAGGGGTGGAGGGAGGTTATCTTGTTCTCTGTCTCATTATCCTGCTGTTTGTAGTAATAAATTAATAGTTTTCCCCAAGTCGAGTCTGTTTTGCCCGTAATGGTAACTTTAAGGATTTTCTCCCTGTCCTTATCTCAAACCTCGAGCCATTTTTTCTTGTATCTCCCCCTGTTCTCTCGGAGGGTGGGGGGAGTGAGAGAGAGACTGCATAGTCTGGTCCCGATGGGGGCTGAACTATGACATACTTCAAGACAGGAAAAAAAAAAATTGCCAGGAACACTAGGAGGCCAAGACAGACACAGTCAGAGGCCTGGCAATTTCATCAGAAAGTCTGTTCACGTGATACCTCCAGATTCCATAGCCTGTCATTGATTGCACTGAAAATAATGGAGTTACAAAGATGCAGTTACGCAGTTAATACCAAAGGTGGGCAGGAGGACCTCTAGCATAAAGTGTAAAACTGGAAGATGAGAATTGGGCTATCAGAACCTGTAGTGAACTGTCTATTAGAGATTAATTTTCTACTTGTGAAATTAGCAGATCTGTCACAGAAATAGTTCAGGCAGAATGAGTTCAGAAACCTGTGAACTACAAGATGAGTACATCCTTTAAAGAGAAAAATACCCATCATAGATAATGCTCTCCTCAGGTTCCAGATTAATCAGGGAGAGAGAGATGGGATTTATATGGTGAATTTATGCTAAACTCTTTTACTTGGAGAAGTAAAGCTTAACTCTAAGGGATGCAAGTAAAGCTCTAAGGATGCAGAAAGGTTTCCTGGCTATACCCTCAGGAACACAGCACTGGCATATTCCACAGCTCCTGTATGATGCCCCACTTCAGCTACGTCTGTGGTAAATGCAGGGAGGCAGACTTTGGCCCAAAAACAGCAATTCCATCTGGGACAACCTTCCAAAAAGTTTCATCAAAAATTATAGCTTGAAGTACAAAACCATTTTTGTGTGAAATGATATATCTAGTTACCTCATCTGAGACTCAGGGACAATTTAGTCATGCAGAGTACTCTAAGAGAAAACAGCTTCCATTATGAAGACGTGTACAAAGCTAGAAACTTTGTGAAGATGCCTGCCTTGGACAGCTTGCCTGCTAGAATTGTGAATAACAGAATTAATAATAGTGGGGTGCTCCAGATGTGCATCTTAGTATGTTACACACTTGGGAAGGTATTTAACTTTGAAGTTTACTGGAGTAGACAGACTGGTAACGAGGCAGGAAAGGATCACAGCAAAAAAAAAATAACCCAGCCCAGTACAATTCTAAAAATAATCCTGTTACAGCAATAGCTGCTTCTGACTGCAAAACAGATTTGGATTCTTACAGATATACAAATCTCATGCAGAGAAGTCCCAGTGAACATCAAAATTTGTTCTGCTAGTATTGTGTAAGGGTTGGTGAACTGTTCATCTGAGACAACTAGTTTAACAATACTTGTAAGCTGTTAATTTTCCCACTGCACCTCTGACACAGGTAAACAGAGGCATTAAAATTAAGTTTATTGCCAAAGACTGCACTAGAGTAAAACACAACAGGTGGTACCTCAATGTCTAAGTGCCATTATAGCTGTGCTTCTGTACTCCTGTTTTTTGCTTTTTGGATTTAACATTTGTTTGGGTTTGGGGTTGGGCTTTTTTGTTTCGTTGGTTTTGTTTCCTATATAACATTCAAAGGTAATCTTATGCTGCACAAGCCAAAATATTTGCAGTGTACTTTTGTTCTTGTTGTGTACTCAGACTAAATTTTCTCCAAAGCAAGGCAAAGGGAGGTTGCTATACACTGAATCTGAAGAGGACTTTGCACATTAAGTCAGCACACATTTGTATTTTCAATTGCCCCATGAAATTCAGTACTGTTAGCACCAGAAATTCACAACTTAGATGTTTTAGGGTTATCTCAGTTCTAAAAAGCCTTATACATAGCTCTTAGAAGTAATTTAGCCCTACCACTGATGTTCAGGGAAGGATATTAACCACTTAATTTAGAAAGACAGGGACTACCACTACAGTTTCTAAGTCACTGCACGACAATTCATATACTACAACCTACAAAAGATACCTTCTTGTTGTACCTTCAAAAAAATTAATTGAGAAATCATGAGTGGGATTTTTCTAGTGCAGTAAGCAATAGCTTAACTCATTGCCTCTAGACATCACTTACCAACTATTTCACAGGAATCTAAGTTAAGCCAATCACCAAATGCTCTTGAAGATCCCTATCCAGCTTTATAAAAGACTTCAATTTGAAATGAAATGCAGCTGTGTTTTTTTATTTATTTTTATCTAAGAGCATAGACATAGATGGTGACACAAATGTTCTCAATGAAGGAGAAGGAACTCAGTTGTGTATCTGATTTGTTCAGGTATAAAGCTGACTTTTTTAAAAAAAAATACAGACTATTGTTTAGCAGGAGATGTAGTAGATAGTAAGGCAGAATCCCAGTGGGATGTTTACTTTTAGCAGAGCATTTGTAGTGGTCCCCAACAGAAAGAGCTTTATTCAGTGATGCATATTGGAACATAAAGCAGGTTTTACCAACTCTACAAAGCTAAGAAGTCCATGGTATGAAACGATGAAATTCTGTTGAGCTCACACAAGTACCAAGCAGGTGCTGCAACCATGTGTTGTGCTGCTTAACTGTTCCAAGGAAAGAAATCCTTTTTTCCAGGCCTCAGCTCCCCGTGTCATTCACTGAAGGAGCCATCCACCTCCAAAGGTGCATTTGAAGCCACCTCCGGACTGAACAGCCACATGAAGGTGAACACACCTACTGCAGCAGGAACAAACTGGGGAGAACTTTATGCAAATTCTCTTTTTTCCCCTGAAGCAGGAGTCTTCATTAAGGGCATAGCAGTGCCTCCATCTACTTAAAATCCAGAGCCTTAAATGTAAGGGCCTACAAATGCTTTCGCAATAAATAGATGTAGAGAATTCTTAAGTACAGACAGCACAGAGCCCTCTCTCCATACACTTGCATGGAAAGGCAGGTGGTTACAACACCTTCTTGGGATCAGAAAGACACAAGTGGGAGTCCAAACCTGTGGGCACTATTAACAGTCTCCACTCTCATCTGTCACAGTCATTCTGATGCAGAAAAAAAACCTCAAACTTCATGGGCCAGAAAGTGGGAATAAGAATGAGCAAAACAGTACTATTTCAGATATGTCTTCAGTCAATCTAAATCTATCCTTCATACGAAGGAGAAAACCAAATACATATTAATGCATTTACCAAAATGCCATTGTATAAGTGGGGAGGACAGCAACTCACTCTCCTCCCATATGTGTTCTAGAAAGAAAAACGTTGCTATCACTGCACTTCAAGTAGAGATTGATTGACTCACCATATGTAGGTTTGCTTTTAGATTAGCATGTGATTGAAACCCCACAAAGAATTTTCCTTACCTTCTGGATCCTAGCCAGGAAAAAAAGCCTGAACAAGGTGACAAGATGATGGTGGTACAACCGAGGTGCTCCAGGGCAGCAGAACTTTGGGCTTGTGGAGAATTGTGGGGTGAAAAGCTGAGGTCTTGTTTGCCCTGGACACCTGGGAAATGAGCTGCTGGAACCAGGATTTGCAGGAATGGTGTTCCAAGTTTAGGCATCTAAACTAATTCCTTTTGGTTCTGACCTTTAAGATTAGAATAGCAGAAACCCAAGAGAAAAGCTAGCAAAAGAGAAAACAAATAGATTGACTTTTCATCTCACTAGCAATATGGAGAAGCCTTTCTTCACATGCTCAGCTACCTAATGTTTCTAATGAAACAGATGTTTCTGTAACCATTGTATATTTTTTACATCGTAAAATTAAGTGGAAAGATTCAATAGAGTTAAAGGGGTATAATAATGTATCTTTCCCTGACTCTCAACAGGACATCCGTTTTCTATAGGCTTCTTCAATGGCAAAGCCCAGCTAAACGGGTTTATTAACCTTACTCTGGAGAAGCTTAGCACAAAACTAGCATCAAAAAAAAACAGGTGAGAGAAAGAGATTTAAAATGTCCTTGACACCAACATTGCATTTTCACCAGCTAAAGACAGACACTTATGTTCATGTTTACTTCAATCTTCTGGCCATGTTTCTTTAGTTGATGCCATATATGTACAATTATCCACTTCCTAGTTCACCCCTTCTGGGATGTTAACTTTTAAACCTAATATTTCTCCGTCATTCCTTGCCAGATATTTTTGTGTTCAAACTGTGAAGTAAATAATCTAGTGATTAGCAGTAACCTGAGTTAGTAATGAAAATTCATCCAGAAAGTGCCAAGCACTCAAAAAAATTCTGCTAGTGAAGGCATTTAGGTACTCAGAAATGGGGGATTCCAAGTTTTGATTCAAGTAGCTCTCCATGACAGCCATAGGGGCCAGAAATACCCTTTTATAGAGCAGCCCATTTCCCTCAGTATTCAAAGGATCTTGAGTCTCAGCTCCTAGTCTTCTGTGCATTTGTTTGCAGTCTTTCAACCTTTCTAGCCACCATACACTGAGAGGCAATCAGCTGCAAATTCTGTGTGGTGCTGAACGCCCTCAATTCCCTGATTTATCACCATGGCTTGTTACACGAGTAAGCCTTGCTGGTTTAACAGGCAGGCATTAGGATCACAGTGGATCCTATGTGGCATTTTCTGAGTACACCAGAAGGCTGAGCAGAAGAACTCACCCAGACACAAACAATTCTTCTGTGATATAACAAGATTAGCAGGAAGATGACATTCACCACGTAAGGAAAAAAAAAAAAAAAAAAAAAAAAACCAAAACTATAAGCTTGAAAACACTTGCCTCACTCTTCTGTGGTTTGAGAAGTGAAGTCTAGCACAGCAAAACAAAAGTCAGACTTACTTTTAATCTGTGAACAGCACTCTTGATGAAATCTGTCATGTTTCTGGCTTCTTTTGTTCCTTCAGAAAAAAGCAAAAATGTTATTTTTCATATAGAATTTCCAAATGTTTTACATTTATTAATGTTTATTTATTATATAGTTCATCACTGCAGGCAAATCTGTATCATTTGTTATTTCTTCCATTGTCAAAACAACATAACCAATAGTTTATAACATCATAAATCTTGGATATCAATCATACATGGCCTGTAGCCTGTCTGCTACAGGTCACCTGACCAGGAGGACCAAGTGGACGAGGCCCTCTATAAACAGATAGGAGCAGCCTCGCAGTCACAAGCCCTGGTCCTCATGAGGGACTTCAGGCACCCCAGTATCTGTTGGAAGGACAACACAGCATGGCACAAGCAATCCAGGAGGTTCCTGGAATACATGGATAATAACCTCCTTCTTCAAGTGATAGAGGAGCTAATGGGGAGAAGGGCTATGCTGGACCTTGTTCTCACCAACAAGGGAGGGCTGGTGGGAAATGTGAGCTCAAGCGCATCCTTGGCTGCAGTGACCACGAGATTGTGGATTTCAAGATCCTTAGGGCAATGAGGAGGGTGCACAGCAAGCTCTCTACCCTAGACTTCAGGAAAGCAGATTTTGGCTTCCTCAGGGATCTGCTTGGCAGAGTACCATGGGATAAAGCTCTGGAGAGAAGAGGACCCAAGAAAGCTGGTTAATGTTCAAGGATCACCTCCTCCAAGATCAGGAGCAATACATCCCAACAAAGAGGAAGTCAGACAAAAACGCCAGATGGCCTGCATGGATGAACAAGGAGGCCTGCATGGATGAAGAAGGAGCTCCTGGGCCAACTGGAAAACAAAAAGGAAGCCTACAGAGGGTGGAAGCAAGGACAGGGAGCCTGGGAGGAATACTGAGAAATTATCCAAGCAGCCCAGGGACCAGGTTAGGTAAGCCAAAGCCCTGATAGAATTAAATCTGGCCAGGGACATCAAGGGCAACAAGAAAAGATTCTGTGTGTACATCAGGGATAAAAGGAAGACTAAGGAAAATGTGAGACCTGGTTATCCTGGTTTTCCGGAAGGAAATGGGAGACCTGGTTACCCAGGACATGGAGAAGGCTGAGTTACTCAACTTTTTTGCTTAACTCTTCACCAGCAAGGGCTCTAGCCACATTGCCCAAGTCACAGAAAGCAAAGGCAGAGACTGGGAGAATCCAGTCCCACACAGAGGGACTTTGACAGGCTGGAGAGGTGGGCCCATGCAAACCTCATGAAGTTCAACAAGCTCAAGTGCAAGGTCCTGCACATGGATCAGGGCAATCCCAAGCACAAATACAGGTTGGGTAGAGAATGGATCAAGAGCAGCCCTGAGAGTGTGGGTGTTGGTTGGTGAGAGTTCAACATAAGCCGGTGATGTGCGCTTGCAGCTCAGAAAGCCAGCTGCATCCTGGGCTGCATCAAAAGAAGCGTGGCCAGCAGGTCGAAGGAGGTGATTCTGCCCCTCTACTCTGCTCTCGTGAGACCCCACCTAGAGTACTGTGTCCAGTTCTGGAGCCGCCAGCATAAGAAGGACATGGACCAGGTCCAGAGGAGGGCCACAAAGAAGGTCAGAGAGCTGGAGCACCTCTCCTATAAGGACAGGCTAAAAGAGCTGGGGCTGTTCAGCCTGGAGAAGAGAAGTCTCCGGGCAGATGTTATAGCAGCCCTCCAGTAGGTAAAGGAGACCTACAGAAAAACTGGAGAGGGACTTTTGACAAGGGCATGTAGTGCTAGCACAAGGGGTAATGGCTTTAAACTGGAAGAGGGTAGATTCAGATTACACATAAGGAAGAAAATCTTCACTGTGAGGGCGGTGAGGCACTGGACCACATTGCCCAGAGAAGCTGTGGATGCCCCATCCCTGGAAGTGTTCAAGGCCAGGTTGGATGGGGTTTTGAGTGACCTGGTCTAGTGGAAGGTGTCTGTGCCCACGGCATGGGGGGTCGAACTAGAGGATCTTTAAGGTCTCTCCCAACCCAAACCGTTCTATGATATAGAGATTTCCCCATTGTGTACTGGATTGTCTATTCTGATATACTTGAAAGGCCAGTCATGACTGGTTATATTAATCTGTTGCTACGAGCAGCATAATATTCTGTATTGAAGCAGTCAGGCTATTAATGGCATATGATTTTTTGAGTCGCTTTTGTCACTATTTGTCGTTTTCCAGATGGTAAGAAATTAATTGCTTAGTTGAAATGTTTTTTAATGCTCTTTATGCGAGTTTTATATTTGATGCAAGATTTGGCAAGTCCTCTGAAGTTTGAGTTCTTAAAGATACAGCCTTCTATCCAGAAAGCTTGAGATCCCTATTCCATGCTACTCAAGTGCAAACAAGAAATGGAAAATTTCTTGGAGGGAGAAAAAAAAAGGACATAATAGAAGTTATTCATAGTTTAATTTCATACAAAAGTGGTAAGCAAAATGTAACTTCACTATCTAAGTCTTCAAAAGACCCAGTTCAGTAAATATGGCTGTTTCAGACCTCTTTAGAAAGATTTATCCATCAGCTGTCATTCTTGTCTCGGGTAAGATACCCAAAGAAAGATTCAGTGCTGCCAGCACCTGATGCACACATTTAAGAGACCTCAATGCCTTTTCTTTGAGATAACTTGAAGAAAGATAATAAAATCAAAACAAGAGTACCAAAGTGCTTCATGTGGTTTTTTTTCTTTTTTGATTTCTGGGCTCTTAATGCTGGCATTTTTTAACTTGACTGGGGAAAGTGGAGAGGAGACCACTCAAGTCATTGATGCATCTGTGAGTATTATGTGATCACTTAAATGCTCTAAAAACCTGTGGATCCCATTTGTTCTGTTACACAGCTGGGAACACAGTACCCACAAACCTCGGTCCTCTAGGCAGTCTTTGGACATTTTTTTACCTGTCAGCTTTCTCTCCTTTACCTGGCAATTTCTTATCAACTACCTTCTCCCCAGCCAAAAACATGAGACAGAGTTTCTATCAGAATTACCACTGCTGGCATTCCCTAGGTAATGACTAACCTGGCTGGACTGAAGAAAACAAGTGACAAAGGAGAACAAGGGGATTTTTTGTTTGTTTGTTTCTTGTTGACAAAAATTGTGACAACTCGCGCTATCCCATTCTGATAGCTAATTTTGATCAAGACAGCATACTGAATGAAACATTACAAGTTCAACTTAGAAGCACGAACTGGGTTCTTTATTTCAGGTTTGGTTTTGATTTTAAGTAAATACTGCATTCTTTTCTTTCTCCAGTTCCGAATTCTTGCCAGGCCACGTTATTTCATTTGAAGTGATTTGCGATTTCAGAAGAACATACCACTGTGGAGATCTGAATACACATACAGTTATGTTTCCTTGCTACTATGTACCGCACCTAAAGAAGGTCCTTGTATCATTGATGTTGCTATCCCTGATGTTGTATACATGTGGAAGGTTTCTTCACTGACCAGTACAGTATTTGTGAAGAAAAAGAAAGCATTAGCCAACTTTAACCAAAAAAAAATTAAGAAAGGGAAAAGTAATGTTCACCACATGCACGGCCTTGAGAATTCAGATGAACTTTCTGTGCTTCTCTTTTGCTTTGGAAAAATGTGTAAGCCATAATTTTAAATCTTTTGCAAACTCCCCTGCTTTAATTTATTAACATAGGCTGACTGCATGAGAGCACTATTTTTACCTTAAACTGGAATACTAATAAAATCCCTACACCATACCAGATATATTTAATTTCAGCTTTTATTGCGCTATTATTCCAGTGGATCCCAAGAACATCTGATTGAAGTTACCTTAAGAGTTCTGCATTTAAATCAGATATGCAACCAAATAAACTCTGCTGATCACAACAACCTTGAACTTGTGGAAATTCAGCTCTAGATCCAGGCTTCGCAGCTGGACTCCATCCCAGGTTTAAATACAACTCAGAATCAAAGAGTGTTGTGGCTGAACACACAGTTTACAGGAAACATTCAATTCAACATTTTTGGTAGGGGTTCCATCCTTTAATTACTCCCAAATTTCTGCCCAACTTTTCATACCAATACCTAAATTTAGAGTCTTGCTTTCTTTCTGAACTGACTAAAGTCTTAGCAGACACATCACTTCACTACAGAATAAACATCACGGCACTGATTTGAATCCAAAACTCCCTGAACAACTGTTTCACATCTAAGTAATTGCACCAGCAGTAGTGGGGTCGCCTCCTTGTTTGTATGGGGGGGCAGGGCAGGCAAGGGGCAGTTGGAAGCACAGCCCGTGACTTTATCATACAACATGAAAAGCCTTTGGGCTCTCCTCTCAGCTGGGATAAATAAGCGGAGCTCTATTGGTTTCTGGGTGAATGAGATTATAATTTGAATCAGAAGCATGGTGTTTGTTTATACCATAACAAAGTATTACAGAAGTGTGTATCATGAGCCTTAAAACACTGTGCTCAAGGACGGCAAAACCCATGAGTCTAAGCTTAAGTTTCACTGACTCCAGTGAAGTTATGCCTATTTATTTTGGGATAGCAGTGCTGATGTGCACCAGCTGAGAATCTGGCTCTTTAGCTCCTAGATGACAGCAGAAATCATCTACAGCAGGAGGGAGAAGGGGTGGGAATCAGCTCGAGTATGAAGCTGTATGGGTATCAGCCGTCTCTTAGACATGCGGGCCTGTTTTTTCCAAAAGCAAAACTAGAGTTAATAAACACATGTAAAAGAACAATACAAAGGATATATTTCCTCAAAGAATTTCAAATTAGTGTATACTATGCTTTGTCTTCCAGTACAAAGGATTTGGATCTTGAGCAACACTTGACCAGTTACTCAATTTATGGGCTTGCACATACAGCCCTCATGATTCAAAACAAACTCCTGTATAAAATGCCTTTCAGACCAACCCATCCATTCAGTTAACTCAACAGCCTACTCTCAGTTAAAATAAAACTACCCTTTCTTCTGTGCACCCAAAAAACTCCCAACCAGCCAGCAGAAATAAACTCAGAGGAGTTTCTCCTAGTACCACATCCACACTGCTCATCCCAGTGGGAGATGATACAGTACATAGCATTGCTATGTTTCACAATAATTATGTAAGAGAAATCACATGTGGCAAAAACAGAATGTCTAAAAAAAGAACAGCAGTATATGTTCAAATAAGGCACTGGTTATGTCAAAACTAATGACTTGTTTACTGTAGGGGACTCAATAAGTTAACAGGTCCAATGAGCCTAATGACTTTATGACCCACTCCTCTTTTTTGCTCTTCTTTGGGGCTGGAGTTGATTTTTTTCAGGAATCATTATGTTTATGCAATCTGAGCATATTGTTATTTGCCACTATCTGCATGATCATTTTGGCATTCTTATGAGAGGAGATGATGATGGTTCTGTCTAAATGTTGGGGAGGATTATCACTGACATGGGAAGTTATTAGTTTTGAGGCAATATAGAAAACATTCACAGTCAGAAAACAGTATCTTTCATTTTTAGGAATGGAGGTAATTGTGCTTTGTGACAGTGCACATTCTTAAAATGTTATGTATCATTGCGTACTTAAAAAAGCAGTACACTTTTCATTGATCTTTCAATTTCGTTTTGATTTAAAATGCAGATATTTCCCTCCATTGAAATAGTAGCATTTTTATTTTAAAATGTATCGGAAAAAAATCCATTTCAGACATATGCAGCACCATAAATTACTTTTTGTGGTTGAAACAGTATTCACTTATGTCATGGGTTGAACATCCTCCTTTATTAGAATGCTATTTATTGCCACCAGCTGCAGTGCTTAGCTAGGAAAGTTCTTGACACCAGTGATTGCTTTTCAGCACCAATGCTTCCGGCTGCTAACGGGAGCTTCTATTGCCAAATGCAGCCACTCCTCTTAAACTGTTCCTTCTGGTATACAGACAGCTCCTGTCATTGTTACCCAGTGCAGGAGCTGGGGGAAAGGGATTGGATCTGAACCCACTGCTATGTAATCTCTCTGGCTATAAATCTCCCAGAACTTTAAAAGGCCTTGCCAAATACCACTAGCTTGAAAGCTGTCAACTGTGCTCAGGAAATCTAGCCATCAGTAATGGATTTTTTTCAGAATTAAGATGTGGGTTCAGCTTGTGAGCAAAGGACTTTTTCTATAACTAGCCTCAGATTTAGTGAAAGCAACAGGACTTCTGTATGCATCAGCTACGTAGCCACCGGTCTTTATTTTATCAGAACTTAGAGCAGGGAGAAACCAGACAAAGGTAATTCCTTTTCTTCTGTTAAGGGCTATTACTACTCCTGCATGAACAGTTAGCACTGCTATTTTCTTTTGCCTACACCTATGGCAGCCAGGAAAACTGAGCAGGAGGGGTATAAAAGTGGCAGTGTCAACAGATGTCCTACCGACCAGCAAGTGTACCTTGCACAGTAAAGCTTCAAAGCAGAAGCATGTATGCTGCTCCTGTGTATGCAAATCCTGTTATTTTATTTATATCATTCTCCACACATGCCTTCTTCACAGCTGAACCCTTGAAAAGCCATTGCAAATAATTGGGCTCAACTAAGCGACAGAGGCAATCAGTGACAGGAGGAGACTGAACTCTTAACATGGAAAGAATTCCTTTCCTTCCTCAGAAGAGAAACACCTAGCAGGTCAAAGAGGAAGGTTTCTCTGCAGTATAGCACAGACAAGCCTGTTATACAGATGCCTGAACCACTGGAATCTAGAATTAAAAAAAAAAAAAAAAAGGCCTCATGAATACATTTTTTCCCCTTTGATGAAATAAAAGATTGAGCAAATAAGCAAATATAGAAAAAAAAATATTTATTTTTAAAAACCTAAAACATTCAAACTAGAGTCTTTGAAGAGTTAGGCTCTGCCATGCAAGATAACTTAACTAGCAAACACTCTGCAAATATTTTTTTTCTTTGCTCACTTTGAAAACTGATAAAAGTAGGTGTCCTATTCATCTTACAGACAGATTACAAAAAAATAATCATTCTTCTGCCCATAATGCAATTCCTTTATAGATTCAGAGGGTACAAGAGACATCTGAAAGTGGCAGTTATTTATGGGTCAAAATACAATTACTCTTTATTTCTTATCTTGTCCCTGCAAATAACCTGAAACAGTTGTTAGCAAATTACTTTCTTCTTCATATCTTTAAACTGGAGATAAGTATGTTTCCTCTAAATGACTCATAAAAATAAACTGGCACAACAGTTTGACTGTAAGTGTTATGTGTGACTGAGCAGCCTTCATAAAAATAACTGTTTTCTTTGCGTCTATATTCTCATTGGGCCAGAGTCTGGGCCATATTCTGCCCTACACACTACATCTTAACCTAAAGCCAGTATCCACTTCCCCACCACTGGAGGAGGTCTACTCCATTACATCGTTACACGTTTCACGTTTCCAGCCTTTTCTTCGGGAAGTACAAGACAAGAGAGATGATAATGTAACGTCATGAAGAACGGATCCCTTAAACAGCTCCTGTCCTCTATTCCAGCTGGACTTCTGCCAATTCAAATGGATGAGTGAGGGCCAACAGACATATTAGTGCAACCCTGTATTTAAAGCTAAATTATCCCCTGGATGACCCTAGAGTCAATTTATGGATGCAGAGACTAATGTACAATGGAGTTCAGAAAGACACTAAAGCCTAGCTTTGGAAATGCCTTGACACATGCCACTGGGGGGACATCCCGGGGGAGGAAGGGGTAAAACATGTATGCACTCATTTTCTGTGTTTGTGCAGTGTCTTATTTTGTGATTATTTTTTTTCAATTTCTTTTTCTCCCTTTGTGAACAGAACAGGGAAAGAGGGAAAAAAAAAAAAAAAAAAGAGAAAGCCCCTCTCCGTTCCCATTATACCAATGAAAATGAAGTCTACTGATTTTAATTCTCACTACTGTTTAGAACAGTAATTAATCTCTGCAGACAAGTTGTCCCCTACGGAGTTCAGCAGTTCAGCAATATAACTCTTCCTAGTCCCTACAGATGCAAGAAATATCTGATTGTATGGTGCACAAGCATCCTCCATGTCAGCAATGGAAAAAGCAGCCCTCTCGGTTCCCCTTCTCCTAAGGGTCTACCAGCATGGAGACACCACCAACTTCCCCATAAATTATTTCCTCTGTTGTGGGGTAAGCAAGGCAAGCAAACCAGCAGAAAGAAAATACATATGAGTATACATTCCATGTTCCTTTCTTGTGCCTAGGACCTTAAAAGAACAGGCAGAAAAGGTGTCTAAAATGTGAATCACACCAATTGTGTCTGTTTAGTTGGCTGCCAGGTTACCTAGCAGTAAACTCTGCAGGATGGTACTCTCTGTTTCCACAAAAGTTGCTTTGCTGGAAATTCTGGGCAATTTTTGTAATCATTCCTTGGTCTAGAGCAACTGTCATAGAATCATAGAATCATAGAATCATAGAATCATAGAATGGTTAGGGTTGGAAGGGACCTTCAAAGGTCATCTAGTCCAACCTCCCTGCAAGGAGCAGGGACATCCCCAACTAGATGAGGTTGCCCAGAGCCTCATCCAACCTGGCCAACCACCACTCTCAGAGTGCGGCCATCCAGCCAACTCCTTATCCACCGAGTGGTCCGTCCATCAAACCCATGTCTCTCTAGTTTAGAGAGAAGGATGTCGTGTGGGACAGTGTCAAAAGCTTTGCACAAGTCCAGGCAGATGATATCCGTTGCTCGTCCCTTGTCCGCTGATGCTGTTACCCTGTCATAGAAGGCCACCAAATCGGTCAAGCACGATCTGCCCTTGGTGAAGCCATGTTGGCTGTCACCAACCAACATGTGCTTGCTCTCCATGTGCCTTAGCATGGTTTCCAGGAGAATCTGGTCCATGACCTTGCCAGGCACAGAGGTGAGGCTGACCGGCCTGTAGTTGCCCGGGTCTTCCTTATTCCCCTTTTTAAAAACTGGGGTTATGTTCCCTCTCTTCCAGTCATCGGGGATGTCACCAGACTGCCACAATTTCTCAAATACGATGGCCAGTGGCTTGGCAACTTCATCTGCCAGTTCCCTCAGGACCCGCTGATGGATCTCATCGGGTCCCATGGACTTGTGCACCTTTAAGTTCCTCAGATGATCCCGAACCTGCTCTTTGAGTACTGTGGGTGGTTCTTCATCCTCACAGTCCCTGCTTGCACCTTCTACGGCTTGGGTGGTGGGACAAGACTGTCCTCAGTATGTGATTGGGACCGGGCTTTTAGCAAGTTGCCCTACTCAGTATAAAGTTTCATTCTCACTACTTCAATTTTTATCTCACTTTATAATTATCAATTGACTTAGATTAAGGTACAACAGAAACCTGATAAGCTTTAATCAGTTCTACTGACTATCCCAAAATATAACTTCAGAAACAACTCAGATTTTCAGACCAACTTAATTATACAATCAAGCCCATCAAAAACTTTTGAGTAACAAAAAAAGGCATGCAGATGCAGCAACATTCTCACTTTATGTAAATATATATTTTTTCTTTTAGATAAGTAGAACCATGGATGACATTTTTATGCCCAAGTCTCTTAAAGGCATCTTTAAACAAACGTTTTCTAAAAAGACAAATATGTAGCCCAGAGCAGAGAGCAAGTAACTATTGTGACTGGGAGGAGGGAGGAAATAAAAAAAAAAATAAAAAAAATAAGAAACAAAACACAGCATCAAAATGAGTTTAGTATATTTTACTGCAATTTCAATAAGTTATCATCATAAAAATTATAGTTATGACAATCAGAGAGCTCTCTGTTTTCTGGTCATCAATCCTACTTGCTTTCTTGTAGAAGAGTTCACAATTATCCACGGCTTTCCTTTCCATGTAACACCGTTACACAGTTAATGAGCAGCCTAGTTTTTAGATGCAAGAGTTCAAATCTCTCATTAAGTCACTGTCAGAGACTCTCCAGAATCTTTTGAACTGGCCTGTATTTAGTGCATCCGTAATTAGTCCTAAAAATGCAGCACAGGGGCAATTTAAACCAATGACCGGATTGTCAATAGTGACAGAGAAGGATGTACTTCAGGTTTGGGTTACCTTGAGAGACTAAAAAGGTCACATTTTCATAAATGCTCAGCATGTACTTTGAAAAATTTTAAGCATTATCCAAGTGATTTAGCAACCAAAAAGAAGCACTGAAGCAAAAGAAGTTGCTGCTTACTATAACCACCTTTGACCAGTTCACCTGGGGACAGCAAGTTTGTCCAGTTGCTTTGCAACAAGCACATCAACGCGGCAGACAGACCACAGCCACGGGCTGTTGAAATCTTGTGGTTACAGAAATGCTAATAAAAGCAAGACTGAAGTTACCCAGACCAAATAAAATCATATAATACCCAGGTAGAATCTATTCTTTTGTACTGTAGAATCCAAACCAAATTTCCCACCCATGTGAACTAATAAACTTCCACACTGAGGCAATCTGGACAACTGCCTGAGTGGATGATCAGTCATCTTTAGAAGAAAAATCATCCTGCAAAGGTCATTTTGCACAGTGTTGAGAAAGAAATAAAGGGGGCGGGGGGGGGGAAGATAGAAAGAAAGAAAAAAAAAGAGTCAAGCAAAGAGTGAGACTTCAGAAAGAAAATACAGTTTTGCTGTCTTTGTTAAAGACCCAAATAAACGAGGGCAATAGATACAGCCAGACACATACAGCCAGAAGTTGCAAGATGATTTAGCAGAGAAACCTACAGATGTTTTACTTGGATGTAACTGGAAACTGAAAACTAAATGCATGCAGTAATACATCTGAATACTCTTTGGGACTGTAAACTTATCTATTGAAAAACTTCTGTTCAAAAAGCATTCCACAAAAACAGACTGCAGCATCAAAGGAAGAACATCATGTAGGATTTAACATGAAGAAGGACAAGCCAGTGTTAATGGGAAAGAGAGACCATATTACAGATGCTGGTAGCCAAAACCAACAAGTTTGCTTTCATTAAATCTCAAAGAATAATTTTTAATTTAAGTACTGGCATTATAGAAAGCCACCAAAAAAAAAAAAAAATGACACTCACAGGGCTGGAAGTGAGAACATTTTTCATCTCTAGCCAGAATACTAAGTCCATTCCTAAGCTGAGTTATTGGAAGTCTTCCATTGTATAAAGCCTTTTTTTTTTTCCATTTTATTTTCCTCTTATTTTCAAAATGGGTGAGTAGGTATCTTCTATGTAACTCCAAGTGTGAGAAATACACAATATATACATTTATTAGTTTCATAAATATAAAATTCAGTGCTCTCTAAAGAACTATATTTAATGCACACCACACTGCTGAAGTAAATTAAGCAGGGTTTCAGTTAACGCTTACATTTTAATTACACTTCTCCAACATTCCAATACGTTCCTGGGAAAGAAACCAAAAGGAAAAGTGCTTTTACAATTTCTCCAAAAGCTATATCCATATTTTAGTAATCAAATAACATTATAATTGTTAGTTTAAGAACATTACTATGCTGCAAGAAAAACATGGCAGATATTAAGGATTAACCTGATCTTCTATTAGCTAAACCAGAAATACTGTTAGATGCAGTACCTTAGTAATATAAACATGACATAAGATTTTATGCCTTCTGACAAACTTGTGCTAGATTTTTATTTAAACAAAAAGATTTTTTTATCATTCCAGGAATGCAAATGGTTCTTTAGAAAGCACAGTGCCATTGATGTACTTGAAAATATCCATTAACAGAGGGCTGGTCAGTGAGAAGCTCAACATGAGCAGGCAATGCGCCCTTGCGGCCCAGAAGGCCAACTGCATCCTGGGCTGCATCAAGAGAAGCGTGGCCAGCAGGTCGAGGGAGGCGATTCTGCCCCTCTGCTCTGCCCTGGTGAGACCCCACCTGGAGTACTGTGTCCAGTTCTGGAGCCCCCAACACAAGAAGGACATGGACCAGCTGGAGAAGGTCCAGAGGAGGGCCACAAAGATGATAAGAGGGCTGGAGCATCTTTCCTATGAGGACAGGCTGAGAGAGTTGGGGCTGATCAGCCTGGAGAAGAGAAGGCTCCAAGGAGACCTGATAGCAGTCTTCCAGTACCTCAAGGGGGCCTACAGGAAAGATGGGGAGAGGCTATTCAGTAGGACCTGTTGCAATAGGATGAGGGGTAATGGTTTTAAAATAGAGGGAGGCAGATTCAGACTGGATATAAGGAAAAAATTTTTTACAATGCGAGTTGTAGAATACTGGAACAGGTTGCCCAGAGAGGTGGTGGAGGCCCCATCCCTGGAAACGTTCAAGGCCAGGCTGGATGAGGCTCTGAGCAACCTGATCTAGTTGGAGATGTCCCTGCTCCTTGCAGGGGGGTTGGACTAGATGACCTTTGAAGGTCCCTTCCAACTCTAACCATTCTGTGATTCTATAAGCTCTAAGCAGTCACCAAATATCCATGGCCACAGAACAAAGTTATGTACAGTGCCCACCAGGCTTTATTAGAGTTGCAAATCACAAGCCACGGTCTGATTCCAAATTTGTTGTTTCTACAAACTTTAGGAAAAGCAAAGAGCTGAAGGCATCAATGAAATACAGTAATATGCTCTGAGTCAAGCCCTTTCAATAGGGTATCTCAGTTCAAAGATACGAGAAACACATTAGCAACAGCACAACAAGTTCTTTTCCAGCATATAGATGTACATTTTAAGCCAAGTAAGAGCTGAGAAGCCCTTTTAATTTGTCCCACACAGATATTTCCTCACCTTTCCTGATCTGGTGAACGCTCTAAGTGCAGTATTATGCGGTCTAGGAGTTTCTATTTCTATGAATACTGCGGTAGCTAAGATATTTCCTTCAGACTGGCCCAGACAACTCTAGCTTACTACTGAAGTAGCTTGCCCAAACGGCTTCCCCAAGTCCCAACCAGGGACACCACCTCAGATGCCTTTGCACAAGCAAGAGCAAACCAGGGCCCTCACACCAAAGCACATGCATGCTCCAGCCAAATCCCAGAACATAGCTGATGGGTGTTTGCCACCTCACACCAGGCTGGCTATGCTCACCTCAGAGCAAAGGTCAGCTGAAAGCCGCCTGGCAGCAGGAAGCCTGGGTGGGATTTCCTCTTGACCTTTAAAGCCAATTGCCTGCTGTGCTTCCAGGCTATTTATTGCTGCTGCAGGGAGAAATGAGATTTCCTTGTAAAAGTTCTTCTCTGTAAGAACCAAGGTCTGCATGGGTATCAACCATCTGCTGAGAGCTGCAAACAGCCATGTGTTAATTGCTTAATTGCCTGCGCTGATATTACTGGGGTGAGGTTGCCCCAGGTTAGCGTTTTATGGAATCAAGTCCAAAGGCTGCCGCAATAACTACGAATAAAGGGAGTCCGTAAGGAAAGCCATCTTCAGCCAGAGCAAAGAGCTATTTAGCCCAGCCTCTCTCTGAGTAGCTAACAGAGTATATTTGGGGAAAAGCACAGGAACAGGAGAAGCACCTGATAAAACTCCTTCCAGTGCAGCCCCTCAAGCTTTCTGCAACTTCGGAACTTCTTGGACTAGAAGGAATTGACTCTTCTCCATGTTTAAATATTTAAGGTTAAAAAGCAGGAGGTCGCAGACCTGCTTTCAATAACACCAATGCACAAAGGCTTGTATCCACCGGATGCTGGGAACCTGACAGCTGTTTACAGCCATGTAGAGGGATGAGTGAGCCCGTTGCCAATATGCACTAGGAGAGTGTGTGATAAATGCAGAGGAAAATTTAACATTTCAATCTAGATTATTAGAGAAAACAGTGCTTCATCCATCAAATTTACATCTGTCCTATCTGGGTGTTTATCGGCATAGTTCTGTGCTATGTAAGCAGAAGAACAAAGGCAGTGGCAGTAGCTCCAGCAGCTTTGCGATAAGCTTCCACTGCGCCTATGTATGCATAGGTGTGCTTAGCACAGAAGAGGTTTTACTGCCCTGTAACTCCAGCTAGTCCCAAGCATCAATCAGGCCTGACAAGTAACTGAGTAAGATCAGGTTGTTCTTGCTAGTGCACGCTTCCATGAGCGTAAGAACTTCACTGCTGCTGAAAGAACGGAATGACTGGGATTGGGCTGTGGTGGGTGAGAGTGCAGCCTGCTGTCCTCTCTGGTACCTGGTGTACTCCGTGATATGTGCTTGGCTCCCTGCAATAAACTGATACAAGTATTAAGTTCACTATTTTTTTAGTAAGAATCATTTATGAGCACTGTGTTATATCCTAATAGAAAGCAAAATGGTTGTATTTAACTGTGAATATGCTAGGGAGTTAATTTAAAAATCCCTTACTGTACACATCACATGTTATTTTTTCAATTAAACTGATTCAGTATTGGAATACAGCATAACTATGTTTCCTTGACTACTCTCATAGGCAGTTGAACATCTGGAGGTAAAAAAAGCAACAACAGAAAAGACGAGATGGCATACAGGTTCTTCATCTCAAGCTGAACAAAATTCCATAGTCCCTGCATGGTCTTTGAAAGTGGCTATAAAATATCTCCAAAAAGGAGCCATAGAACTTGAGACTATCAAGATATAACAAGAGGTTATAAAAATGTATAAATAAATTCAGGGGGAATTCTAGGGTGCCATTGCTGTCATCTGCAAGATGTGTTTCTCTTCTGGGTTCCAACTTCTGCTGCTTTTAGTGTAAAGTGAATATTACATTTTTTGCTGCTATTTACATTGTGTGCATCTCAAAGGTTTGCTTACTCTTAATTAAAATTAATGAAATTCCTCTTCAGAATTTGTAGTGTCTTCAAAAACTTTCTGTTTTCAGGAAGAGGCCTATGCCGGGACAGAAGTGGGAAAGAGTGTAGGGAATGTAGGGAACCAGGGAGAAAGAAAATAAAGGAGTTACCTGGATAGGCTCCAGATCCTACCAGCTTAAAGGCAATTAAGTATTTGTCAGTTATTCCTGTGGTCCACAATCACTGCCCAAAGCTGTAACTTACATTCATTTTTTACATATTTTACAAATAAAGTAAAGCTGCCTCAAGCACTGTTGACTTGTACGAGTTGGTCTTGCTCAGCACATCACAGAGGGTCTCAACGACCTTGGTTGAATTGCAAGGATGAGTTTCTTACACTGATGAATTCTTTTGGAAGGAAATAAAAGTAATGAGTGAGCATTTTTGCACTGTCAAGCACCATTCTGTCCCTTCTCATCTTTCTCTCTTAATGGGGATGGTTAGCATAATTATAATTACGGCTGTTACTTCCTGTGCATTTATCTATAGGGATAAGGGATTTGCCTGTATAAACATGTAAATAAACCTGAGGTCTGCTCTTACCTGAATTGGCCTTGGGATTATTTTTGGAATCAAAATAGTGTATAAAATGCAGGACTTTGCTTCTGTTTTAAAAGTTCCCCACAGAATTGCCATGGTACAGCAGCCAGCATAGAGTGTTCCCATACCTAATACATTTTGCCTGACTGTCTCATTATATTTCATGAACATTAATGAATTAAGGTTCAGGAAGGAACTGTGTAAAGACTGTAATGATTAGTGTCATTTAAGGGACGATTTGTGTAAAAAGAGGCTAATGATGTAGCCGAGTTTATTCAGGTGTCAGTGGCAAAAAGAGACATAAAACCTCTGAGCCCTAATTCATAGGTTCACTCAGATCACAAGCTCCTTGGTGCTGTTTCAGAAATATCACCTCTTGTTACCCCTTTTCTGTAATATATTTAGGCATTTGTGCAATTAAATTAAGCACTTTCATGCTGGTTTCAGTCTTGATATTTCATTTCCAAGATTCAAACCAAGCAGTTACCCATCTCCTCTGAACATATCTATTGGCATCAGTATCTGAAGCTGCATTAGCAGAAAATCATTAACTCAAGTAGCAGCAGAAAGAGCTCAATGCTAGAAGAGAATACGGGTTTGCAATTGTTCCCATATATCCGGATGTTTTCTGTGCCTCACACACTGAGACTAATTGTGACAAAATTCTGAGAATGTCTGGCCAAAATCCACTGTGATGTGAAGTGAAATAGTTTGCACCTTTATGTCAAAGCTAAACTCACTTTTGCCTGAGGACTGATGCTGTACCTTTGTCTCATTAACAGTTGGGAGCTTCCCACACCCTACTCTTGTTTGTATGGTGTCACATTACAGAAACGGCTAAAGCCCCACATTTATGAAGAGGGACAGCATAAAATAAGTTTAGATAGCACCTCCTCACCTCTACAGCAGCTGTCTGGAATGCTGAGAAGCCATGATAAAAGAAGTAAATCGGTGTTCAACAAGGTGTCCCTCGGGAGCAGTGTCACCTTGCGGTTGGCTCCTTTGTGGCCCCTGTCTATCGAACAGATTGTTTGTGCTGCTACATCTGTGAAAGAGAGTTGTTGGTTCGACTAGCTGTGTAAGTCCACTTTCACTCTTCAAGTTCTGCAGCCTTGAAAGGCAGTTGGTCCACTGGGTATGAAAATACAGTGCTTGGCTCTGTTTGTTATTTTAATTTGAATGGACTCAGGAGATGTATTATCTTCTTGGATAGAGGCACAGTGGCTGATGAGAGCAAATGGCTTGATTTCCCTAAAGTTATTCTGCATGTGGGGTATAGTTGCCGTCCTTTGATGGCAGGAGAGAAATGAGGGCTTTGGTTCCTAGACTCAGAGCAGTGCCCACCGTATGTATGGATAATGGGAGGATTTGCCGAAGCCCTGTTTCATACCAGCTTTTCAGAACTTTTTGCTCGGTTCACGTGCACTTTTCAGCAGCATTATCCTTAGTCCCCAAGACGAGAAGCATGTGGGAGTGTGGAGGAAATGTATATGTTCTTCCCAGCCCTTCGTTGGATGGAGCCCAAATTCCTTGGTGTAGGAGGGCTATGAGGTTCAGAACTGGAAGAAAGGGCTCTGGCAGACACAGCCAACTGGAATGAGAGCGATCCACATGCAGAGTCCCTTCCAGAGATGAATCAGGGTGAAATGATTTTACATGTTCTTTCATTGTCCTTCCCACCTTGTAAACATTCCTAAAGCCTGTCTGTAAGCCCTGCATAAAGAAGTGCTAATATCCATATGTCAGTACTGGAAATGGTTTCTCCCACACCTAAAGAGCCAAGTTCATCCTGTATGTAATTCCACTCACTTTAAGAGCTTTGCAGGAGGAAGATACTGGCCCAGTAAGTCCACCCAAAAGCTGCAGATTCTGCTGAAAACAGCTGCCTGCCTTGTGAAGGATGAATCACTGCAGATCTCAGCTGCTCAGGACTTTGCAATAGATTCCTCTTCTGTATGCAATCCAGCCTGCAAATCTCTGAATTATCTGGACACCAGCTGCTTGAAAGTCTTGAAAGCCCCATTATAGGAGATAAGGAGAGCAGAGCTGCTCTTACTCGCAGTTCTTAAACTATGTCTCTCAAATGTGTATCTGTGCTATATTTGTTTTGTATTTATCCTACTGCACAGCGTTTCTTGATTAGCTGCAATATTCAGGATAGATTTTTATTCTTTCTGATACATTTCTTGATTTTCAGAGAGGGGGAATGAGTATTCACCTTTCTTTGCTCAATCAACAACTAGAACTAGGATGTAGGTCAGGGTGAACTGACGCACCTAGAGGTATTAAGTTGCTTCAGTGTCTGGTCAGTAAATCTTGATCATATGGTCAGAAAAAGCTGAATGCCAGCTTTACAGTAAAAAAATGGACCAGTAGAGAGTTTCAGAGAAGCTAGGGGGAAAATTTTTGTAGCATCATGTGGGGATGTTATTTAACAAATTCTCTCGTGTTATAATGGTTCTGTGACCCTGGTTGTGCCTTCTAGTCTTCGTTCCTATAAATATCTTGCTTAAGAACTAATTCCTCTTGACAATCTGACAGAGCTTCAGCTTACAATAGAGCATCCCACCAGTCAGTTTATCTCATGGCTAACCTTAGCATTTGATTTTTGTTTTCTATTACTGTGGTGTTCTGGACAGCAGGGTACTGTTTTTAATATTACCTGTTGAGAATTTTTTCTTAATAAGCAAATAAACTTTCAGCTCCTTTGACAACAGATGCTCTAAATTAAAAGATCTGAAAGTAACATTCATCTTCTTTAAGCAAATGGTGCATTCTAGGATCCTAAATTATAAATGCCTACAAAGTCCAGCTAAAAGAATCTGCCTCAGACAGAAGTTCACCTTTACAAGAAGTGTAACATCAGACATCGCAATTAGTGTTAACTAAAAAAATAGCAGAGGAAAGGTCTTCAGAATGAATGAAGATTAGTTATTTTAATCACACCAGACCTTTTTTAAATTTGCTTTTTTGATGGAATGAGACAACATAGTACAAAAATGAGTTTCCATGGGCTGTGCTGAGAAAGAGATAAACCCGACCTGCTCTTGGATATTGAAATGTATACACAAAACAGCTGCTATTTCCTTAGGGGGGTGGGGGAGGGCGGGCTTAGAGAGATAGAGAGAGAAGTTAAAGTGAAAATGTCTGTTACTAACTTCCCTGTGCCCAAACAGGGGCATGAGGAGAAGTCAGTTTATAGCCAGCCTGTGTAATAGCACTTAAGGAGTGACACCTTTCTCTCTGCCACAGTCTGTTGCAAGGTACTGTATGTGGTATGGGATTAGGGCTTCTTCAAGATGTTCTTTGTTCTTCCCATTTTACCTAATGCAACAAGGCAGGGGGTTGTCAGGATTTTACCAGGCAACAGTAGAACTGTTTTTTTACCCTAAATCTGCAAATGCCTTCTTCTCTGCATGTTGTCTCACAAATCCCTTAGCAAAAATTTGATCTCATTTTGTTTTGCTTTAGCTGTCTAAAAGGTATCCTAAGCACCTAAAATCCTAATCCAAAGGTCACTCTCCTGATTTAGGCATCTAAATTTGTTCTGTAATGAATGCGTCCCCACTCGCCATATCTCACCTACCATACATTTGTCTCGGGATCCTCCTCTTCAGCATATTTCAACTAAGAGAAATCAGTTAAATGAGTAGACTGTGGAGTAAAAGAAGGTGATCATTATGGACTAGATGTCTGACTTTTAGACAACTAAAATTAAAAATTATCAAGCCCGTGATTCATTCAGTTTTCTTTTGTGTAAGACTTCACACATGGTTATCTATATGAGGTATTTTAGATCCTAAACTGAAAGATCTTTTTCAGCCCAGAATCTATAGGTGCCATCAGCAGATACGGCACTTTGCACATTTCAGCAAGGATGCCTTGCAGTCCACTTCAGTCATTTATTCTAAATTAGGAGTAGATTTGCTCTGAGCTTGCTCCACAGCCAGTGAAGGAAGGCAAGTACCTTCGAAGAATTGTCCCTGGGTACGCCTGCCTTTCTCCATGGACAACAGAGGAAGCCCTGAGCGGCCACAGTCCCATCATGGGTACTTCAGTTAAACAACGGGATGGATCCACATATATCAGCTGCAGTGGTGGGGCTTGTAATAAACTTGAAATCTGTTTTAAAATCTTACAGGTATAATATAAAACATATGGCAAATTATATATAGTGCCAGTGATGTGTTTGTGTGGTGGTATGCATACACATGTATGCATGCATGAAGAGTTTATGTATGCTTATACTACAACAAGGAAAAACAGCCTGGTAACATAGGCTACGAAATAATGAAGCTGATATTCAGAAAGATGTGGAAAACCTTTACACAGATCTCAGGATAAATTATTTTTAAGAAAGCTTTATCCAGTTGTACAAAGTGGAGTAATACTTCCAAAGCCAATCAGTCCAACATTGCCTTTGTTCTGGTTGAGTATGATTATATGATGAGACCATTTTGACCCAATAGAATAATAATAATTAAAAAAAAAAAAAACTAGTGGTAATAAGAGAAGCTTTACTACTGACCTCTGTAGAGACTTATTGCCAAGACTCATATTGTCAGTGACATCCAGGATCAACAATGCTTGCAAGCAATGGACTCAGAATGAAGTTGTCTGGTTTTGGCAACAAAATATCCTGCATTTAGCAAAGGCATATGTTTCAAACTCAAATGACTTCACTTCAAATTAAAGCAAAAAATGTTTTGAAGTATAGTCATTTGATAATCGTTTGCTTTAAAATAAGCAACATATTTCTATCTAATGGGATCCACATCTTTAACAAGTGAACCAACAGTGTGACAAACAAAAAAAAACCTGCTCTTAAATATAATTCCAAAATAAATTACATCTAGCTCTTTTGTTGTTATGGTGGTGGTGCTCTGTTTTCCTTTTTTGGCCGCCTGTAGAACTCCCACAATTTTTTCATTGCTACAATGACAAATGCTATGAGAAAAGACCTGGTCCACTGCCAGAAATCTACTCTAGACTTCAGTATATGTTTCTGCTTTCAAGAGTCAATTGTTTTCCTTCTCTCCCAGGGGCCACTAGCTACCTTATTACCAGAAAGAATGACCCCTTGACAGCGCAATTGAGATCCAGAAACTCAACAAAATTGTAACCCCTCCAGTGGCATCAGAATTCTAATCAACAGCAGAGGGTCTGGAAGACAAATGTACTTGTATGTAAGGCCACCATATTAGAAAGTGGCTTCTCTACTTGCAAAGAAACCTATTTCTATTTGGCTTCTTTTGATATTTTTATTACCTCCTTTCTTGTAACCTTTTCATTGCTAGTGTTCTTAAGGCAGAAGGGTTTTCACGGCATGGGAATTATCTGTGCTCCGTTTACACAGTTTGCTGCCTATTCCTTCTCTTGCAATCTATTTTGCCAGGTGCACAACTAGACACGGGAACCCCTTAGTTATTAGTGATTTTTTCTCTTATTCAGCTTAACTCACTAGCAGAACAATTTTTCCATCAGCATCTTTATTGCCCCCTAAGAAACACAGGTACAAAGTCTTCAGCCCTGAAACTATAGTGAAGAGTGGGCTCAGTATATTGTATTACAGAAAATACACCTTGCACTTGCAAGCGCATACACTGAAATAGTGTCATGTGATAATATTTCTCAAGTATCATTTTTATTTTTAGTACCTGTTTGATGGATCCTTTTGCATACCCAAGATTTGAGAATCTAATGTCGTTTCAGATAAATACATACAAAGAGGTTTTGGAGCACAAGTCCCTGGTCTGGTTGTTAAATCTGTGCACGTGGAGCCCTGCCCCAGAGTCTTGAGGTTACCAGGATCTGTGCCTCTGAATTGCCTAAATGCTTTTCAAAACTGCTAACAAACTTTAAGAAAATCACAGTGGGAGTTTAAAAGTTTGAAAAGTGTATTTTTCTTGTGATTTTTGTTACAAGGATTACCTGACATGTGCATTAGGATTTGTTTTTAAGAGCATCCAACCAGATAGTAGAAAACAAGGTACCCATGAATGAAGACATTGCTCCCAGAGATTTTGCCATCTGACTAAAGTTAAGTAGAAATTGGGATATACTTCAGATGATTGCAGGAGAAAGTTTCTCAAGATATAGAAGGATAAAAGAGTCTAAAAAACAGTGAAAAGCAGTCAGCATGGCAGAACACAAGCACACAAAACCCCACTACCTTTAACAGAGATTGGAGTGAATGCAGGAATTTGCAGAGGCAGGAGTCTTCAAACAGCATCACAGCCTGAGACGCAAAAGAACCAGCAACAGTGTTCTGCTGCACACACGCTGGGAAGAAAGGCTTGAGAAGGACAAGAAAGCATGAGGTCAAAAAAGTAAACATTTTTGTTACCTTTCTTAGACAAAAGTCGTGGCATTTTACAAGCAACAAAATATAAGGCATTAGACTCCTGCGTGATCCCTAGGAGGAGCAGCAGATGGTTAGCCTCACACCTCCAGAACAGGAGCAGCACAAATAGCAACAAACTGATTTTTCTCTGTGCTGTCCTACCAAGGAGATGTCACAGTAGCGCAGAAAAAAAACGCCACGTGCTCACCTGGCTTTCCCTGATGAGGCACCGCAGGTCCACTCAAGGCAGCCGGGAGGGAGGGAGGAAGCTGTGGAAAGGACTCTTCTGGCCTAGAAACCAGGCTGCAGTCCCTGGCAAGGGCAGCTGAAGTAGCGTTTTGGATTTTAGGTGGCTGCCTTACAGTCAGCTCTGCACGAGCAAGCTCTTCCCTTGTCAACAGTCATATTATGGGGAGAGCTGCCTTGCACATGCAGTTTGCCCCTGCAAATCTAATCGCAGGATCAAGGCCTTAATTAGTAATCAGAAGTGGGAAATTGGCAATTGCACCTTTTGGTGCTTGTATCCAAAAACATTCTGCCTCTTGTTGTCTTACATGTTAGGTCCCATCTTTTAAATTTCTACACAAGAGCCCAGAAGCAAGTTACCTGGATTGCTCTACATGTGTAAGTACTATACCTTAAAAATAACACACTGAAATAATGCTGTCAAAGTAGGAGACCTACCTGACTGATGGAATATTCTTCAAAAAAAAAAAAACAGCTCTGAACTTCCTTTAAACAGACTGAAGGAAAATCTAAAGATAATAATGAAGAAAGTAGCTTCTTCTGCCAGACCCATCAAGTTAAATGGCTCTTTGTATTGTTCAAAGCCTGCACAACTATTGTGTTCCGTGGCAGAGGGTAAAGAGAGAGAACTTTCAGTGATGTTTTGATGAGAAAACAAATAAAAATAATATTTTGACAGAGAGATCGTCCTATTTAAAAAAAAAAAAAAAGCAAAAGAAAAAAAAGTATTTCTCCAGCTCAAACAGAAATCCCGTTAATGTGAAGAATATTGAGGTTGTATGTAGAGCCTTCCAGTAATTCTGAAAGGAAATGTGCCTTTCGCAACAGAACATGTGGCATGACTAAAGACCCTAAGTGCTTGGCATCATTTGAGCTTAGTTTTAAACACCTATGATAGACATTTTTTTAATATGTTTCCTGAAAGTAGTGTCAAGGATTTACTTCAGCATTAGCTTATGCATGCTAATAGGTTGAACCGGTGCTCATACACCTAATAAATACAAAAAGGATTAGTTTCTATGTTCATACAAAGTTGGGGGGTTTGGTTTTTTTTGTGCCAGTATTGGGATTTATTTGCCCTCCCGGTGAAACGTTTACCTCATTCTGCTTCATCAATATTAACCTCACAGATCAACAGATCTTCCTATTGACAGAATAAAGAAGTCAATATCTCCTTATTATTATTTAATAAGTATTTCATTGTCAGTAACTGAGTGAGAACAAACATCTGTGCAGTATAATGGCATGCACTTTAATTTTGCAAGGTTACTACTGTCTTGCATGTGTTTGACAGAAGAAAGTTAACCTGTAGTAAAAATCCCCCAGCAATATCAGCGCACAAAATGACAACATGTTGAAGGACATCTAAATTGAACAAAACAGGGTGTTTTTTTAGTCCCAGTTTTGATATACAAATGTTGGATGTGTTTTACTGTGGCTTCTGACTATGATTGATAGGAGATGCATCAATTTCAAGGTTTGTGAATTTAAGTAAATTGTTGTCAGTGGTATTGCTTCTTCTTTTTTGTATTTTTTTTTCAAATTATCTCCTTACAGGGAGTAGTGTATTACAAATTGACACAGGATATACATAAAGCATCAATTTAGCTTGAATATCCACTTACAATAGTAAAAAGAAAATAGTTGTGATAAGAATGTGAGTACATCAGAGTTGTTCAGAAAACTCCAGAGTATTTAAAAAACCAGCACTTATGGGTTTTCTTCTAAACAATCTTCACATCTTTGCTGTTCCTCTTTGGAAAATACTTTGCTTGCCTTGACATTCAAAGGAATTTTTTTTTTAATTAGTAGTAGTAGTGGTAGTAGTAGATCTTAGAGACAACTTTTACCTTTGTCCTCAGAATATAACTCCATTAAATTATACACTATTAAGAAAAACCCAAACCTCTATCAACCCTTTGCAGCCTGTGGGGAGTTTATTAACCCTTCATTGCTTAGTGATAATGCTTTATTCGACTGAAAAGCCTAGAGAGATTCCTTTAAAACTGACAGTGATTAAATATCATACAGCAAAGCTTGCTGAAGTTCCAATACCTTCAGAAATTAGCTGTGTCTGGTATTCAACTAATTTTCCCTAGACCACTTCTTATCTGACAACATCTGACTTAAGATACGGTGAAATGCACAGATACTTTTTATTATGTTTTCCACCGCATGGTCATGACTTGTTTCCGTGTGTAAGTGTGTTGTGTCTATGCATCTACATGCCTGTCTATATGCATAAAGCAATGTATATGCTAGTTGTGCGTGGTTTTGGTTTTAACATCAGATTCTATAAATGAATAAAGATACTATCTTCATTTTACTGTTCTCTAAAAGGAGCAACATGGAATGGGTTCTGTAAATCTAACTATACATGTTGCTGATTAAAAGCTGATGGTAACAGTTAATATACAAGGGGACAGGCTAGTTTTTCTTCTAACATGTTTCCGAGGGAAAAAAAAAAATGAAAATTAGACAGAAAAGAGCATTTCCAGATGTGACTGTATAGGGCTTGATTTGAAGCACTTTTGTTATCTCCTTAATAATGCATGTAAGAACACTCATGTGAAATGTTATGTTTAAACTCAGTCCTCGCAGATATTTGCGCTTATGAATTGATTCCTTATCCATATTTTATGGAGAAACAGCTCGGCACTGGATTGCAGCACATTATTTTCCAAACTCCTTATTAGACTCTGCATATCTCTCTACTGTGCCTCCAGGCTTAAATTAAAAACAAAACTTAAGTGAAATTTAAAGAGACAACATTCAGAAACTTTTTTTTTTTTTACAAAGCTTCTGAAAGTTGGTAATTATTTTTGTCCCTAATAGGCCTGCCTTTGAAATAATTTGATGGCTGGGTTTGTAAATCCGCTTGGAAAGATCTGGCATCCCATAACCATTAAGGGGAGTATAAATCACAAAAATGATTTTACGTATAAATAATGGTATACAGGATTTGGCTTAAATTGTCTGCTTTCATTTGTTTTTGTTTTTTTCCTCTAAGATAATTTGGAGGGAGGCAGGAAGATCAAATTGAACACAATTTGGCAATGAAACTTGGATAATTGAGCTAAGTAGGTTGAACTTGCCAGTCACCTGTGACCTCCTCCTAGCTACACATTTCAAATAGCTAAATTGAGAGGGGGCCTGTGTGGAGTTGCACGACACAAACAGAGCAAGTGGAGTTTCAGTCTGGGACCACGTTATCCCTCATAATCTGCTTGCTTGGGTTTTATTTAAGATGGAGGGATCCGAGGACAGCACATCACTGCCTTGAGAAGCTGCTTGGCCATCCGGTGGGTTCGGGGAACGTGGTGGAGGAGAGCAGGACGGACGCGCCGGGAGGGCTGCCGTGCAGGGTGGTACAGGAATGAAACAGCTCCGGCCCTGTAACAGATGAAAAATTGACGCTTCGCAAGTGAACTTGAGCTTGCCCCTGGTAAGATCTCCTTTACAGACTGCCACAACTGAAAGTTTGCCATCGGCCCCGTGTGCGAACCTCACATTTTGCTGTTCATTTTGAAGCGATTATTCAAAACACCTTGGCAGCTGAACCCTCCGTGCTTTCAGGATAATTATTTCTAATCGTGATTGGCAATAATAGTAATTTCATATTCAGCCAGGACCCAGCTGTAACGATTTTTCTGTATTATTATTATTTGGGTTAACAATTGCCACTGACAACAATGTCTCCCAACCCCTCCTCTCCCAAATGTACAGGGAAATGAGCAACGGCGCTCTGCGGCGGCCCTCGGGGGGTGGATGGCGGGGGAAGGGGGTGCTCCCCACCCAACCCCGTGGGCTCGGCGGGGTGAGAAGAGGGCGGCTGTCCGGCGATGCCGGGGCAGGGGGGGCAGATCCCTACCGGCGTGGGGGGGTGGGTGAAGGGGCCGGGGCGAGCCGGGCTGCAGCAGCTCGACCCCTCCCCCTATCCCAGACGGAGCCGGGGCTGGAGCCGCGGCTCTAACCAGCCTCTTAATAAACCTCCGGGTCGATGATGCATCGCTGGCCAGTGAATCTTCGCGGGTTTATTTATTTTAAGTAAATCGCCCAAATGGATCGCAGCTCCGTGTTGACTCTGGCGAGGCAGGGGGCGGGGGGAGCTGACAGGTCGCCCGGGGGTTGCGGCCCTTTCGTGCCCGCAGCGGCTCTCTGCAGCTGCACCCCCGCCCCGGTAATCGCCCCCCCTCCTCCGGTAATCGCCCGCCGCCCCTTCCCCTTCCTCCTCGCTCCCCGACCCGTCCGGCTGCGGGCGCCCTGGTACGGTACGCCCACCGCAGCCGCGGGCACCTCCCGGCCGGGCCGACCGGTGCCCCCGCCGCTTGCGGGGAAGGCTGGGGGTGGGGGAAGGGAAAGGCGAGGGGCGAGTGTTCCAAACCGAGGGGGAAGGTGGCCAGTTAGCGGGTGTGTGAAGTTGGCGGTGGTGGGAAAGAGGCGAGGGCCAGAGCTTTCCCCGCCGGGACAGGAGAGGCGAGCCCCCCTGTCCCCTGCGCTGCCGGGGGGGCTGCCGTGTCTCCATGGCCCCCCCCGCATTCCCAGCTCCCGCGGGCAGCGCCAGCCTCGCAGCTTTTCGGGTGTCCACTCCACTCCACTGCAGAAGTTTGGTCCGCGGCCTGGGTGCCACCCCGAGTCCACGGGTGCGCTGGCCACGCACCTCAGTTTTTACCTCCCCCCACCACCCGCGGGAGCGGCGGAGCAGCCTCCGGGCGAGCGGTGCCGCCGGCCTTCCCCCGCGGACGCCGTACCCGCTCTTTGTCACCTCGCCGGCCGCCTCCAGCCTCAGCTCCCCGCCAACCCCAGCCCCCCCCCCAACCCCGCTCCTGGCGGACAGCAGCCCCCTCCCCAGGGCCGGGGGCGAGGGGGCAGGAGCGGGCAGCCACGCACCGCTGCCCGCCCCGCCCGGGGATGCGACTCCTTGATGTCAGATGTTCGCTCGGTCTTTTGTTCGGTTAAAAATAGTTTCACGCACCAGCTTACCTGCCGTGGGTGGCGGCTCTTCGGGGGCAGCGTGAGGGGAGCGGTGTCTGGCGAAAGTAAGGCATCCCGTTCTCCCTCCGAGCTGTGATCTCCGCACCTGAAGTAATTGCATCAGCGTGCAGGAAACTGGCTCGCCGTCGTCTAAAAACCGGTATTTTGCTGCCTGAAACACATGAAAAAGGAAAGTTGTTTTTTTTTTTTTGTAATCTAGCCGTATCAGAGCTATGTTATCAACACTAAATAATTCTTACTGCGACCCATTGAAGTATATATGTGCTGTCAAATATCATCGTGACTCCAGTAGTCTTTTTTATTTTTTTCCTTTGCGTCTTATTCATGGTCGTTACTGTGTGGTGCTTTACAATTGCACATTAACCTAGTAAAATAATTGCTTTATAGCAGATTACTTGCAGCAGGCATTTCTTCTTCTTCTCCCGATTCCATGGAGTTATTAAAAAGTAAATGGGTGCCCAGACAATCAAGGAATATTTCCTAATTAAAGAGGAAAAATGGAACTGTCACAATTTTCCACTGTTTGTGAGCCAGTCTCTGTGCTCGGATTACACGCACTTTTACATCACGCACAGATGCGTACGTAGTACATGCGTATGCACACGCATAGACGCACACCTATACCACAGCTGGGTCCCTGTTTCTTACAGAGATTAAAGGATAACTTGAAATCGAAGACAAATGAATCTACAGGAAAATTTACCACTTTTTTCCCCACTTTAATTTCTTCCCGTATGACGAGGAAATCCTCAGTCTGCGGCTAGGTGGGCGATTAAAGACCCCGCGCCTGCTGCCCTGCAGCCCTCACCCCGCTGTGCGGTTTATGGGGCTGAAGTTTTTCAACAACTCGCTAACCTTGTTTTATTGTTGCGTGTGCGCGGGGCGCATGGTCCCCCACGCGTGCAGACCTGCCGGATCTGTATCGCGTGCGTATCGTTTTACAGTTTGTCTTCGCTCCTGGGTGACAAACCCCTCCGTGGCAGAGAGCACCGTCCTCGTTTCTGTGCTATTTCGTTCTGGGAGCGCGCGGGGCAATTCTTTACAACGAAATTGCTTCCCCTCTGGACCCTACGCTTTAATTGAGCGAAGGACTGATTAGCTGTGGCTTTAAAAGGGCCAGGTCTGCGCTGGCTCCCCGGCGTCACCTCTCACCTCTCCGCAGCCCGGGGCTGGGGTCACCGCGGGGCCGCGGCGCGGGGGAGCGGCCAGCGCCGCTCCCGCTCCCGCTGCGCCCACCTGCGCGCCCTGCGCAGCGCCCTGAGCAGCGCCCCCCACCCCCACCCCCCCCGCGCCGCCGGAGCCCCCCGCCTGCAGCAGCCAACCCCCCCCACTCGCCCCCGCCGCGGGAACGCGGCTGCGGAAAGAAGCCGCGGCGGAAACAACGGGAAGACGCGGCTCGGCTTGGGGGAAATAATTGTTTGGTTTATTTTCATTTGCGTCACCCTGCTTCCACGGCACCCTTTCTTTCGGGGGAGAGGGAGGAGGAGGAGAAGGGCTGGCCGGGGTACATCGTCCTGTTTAAAGGCTTCGTGTAAACTTCTGCGGTTTGAAGGAATAACTTCAAAAACCCGCGTCCGATGCGTTCGGGCGTGCGCCCGGCTCACATCGGTTCGTGGGTTCACTGGAGGTGTAAGTATCCGCTGACGACATTTCAGGTCGAGTGTCCCCAAAACCAGCAGATTCTCCCTCTCTGCCAAGCCCTGCAAGTAGGTTAACAAGGGAAATAAAATAAAATAACAACAACAACAACAAAAAGGTCTTTTATTTTCCAGCTGTAAAAGTGCATTGCAAAGAGGGATGATAGTCTACCGGGAGAGACCGCAATAAAAATCACAGGTCGCTTCTGAACAGGCTTGGCTCGGAGCAAATGTTTCGAGTATGTCGGGTCCTCGTAAAATTATACTGCGGACTTGATTCTGACGATTGTTGGAAAACACGCAATGCGTACAAAAATACGGGCAAGAAAGGGTCAAAATGAATTTATTTTCAGACATGAACAGCGAAAGGTGCAAGCACGTTTTTAACAGTTTCGCTCTTCATCAAACGGTCGATGTACATAAAGGCAAATACGGAATATTCAGGAAAACACAATTAATTTTAAGAAGTTACCTTTCCTCGAGTGTACCGGTGCGTTTACAGAACCGGCGCGGAGCCATCGCTTTGTTTATTTTTCTAACGTCTGCCCAAATTCCAGCGATCCACAGGGCAGCCACAGCTTTTTCCATGTGTTTATCATCGAGGTTGCAACAGGATTCGCCTCAATTGTTCTGCCTTTCTCCTGTTCGCCTTTCTTCCCTTCTCTGCCTTCCCCAGCTACATTCGCTTTGGTTGCAAAAATAAACAGCGGAGTTTTTAACGGCAATTTGAGATGATAATGGTTACTGATCCCGTTCCTTCCATCATAATCTTCAAGTGGTTTAAGATTAATGATAGGAGGTGTTTTAGCGAGGAGTGTGGGTTCTCTTCTCCAAAGACCATCGCTATGATAATTTACTTAAGATGTTGACAAGACTGTCAGTAAGGCTAATTTTTTATTAAGCTGCGCGGCAGCAAGCGTAGTGAGCATTTGTTGTCCTTGTTTAAGCACATTGTGTTTTCGGCTGCCTTCTTGTAAATATTGTTATTTGGTGGCTGCCCGGTGGATTTGCAATCGAGATGGTTCCCCTCGCCTTTGTTTCAAGAAAGGTATCTCCTGGTATCCTGACAAATATTCTCTTCCGCCCTCCCCCATTCCCTTACACGAATATTTAAGAAAAATAATAATTAATAGTAATAATAAAATAAAAGACAGCAGCTACTGTCTTGGTTCGGCAAGCCAGACCTTCCGCAAAGCGTTGCTTTGGCTGGGCTCTCTCCGGGCACAGCCCTGAGCCACCGGGGCGGGCGCAGGTCTGAGTGCTGGGTTTCTCTGGTCGGTTTGTTTATTTTATTTTTTTTCTCTTTGCCTTTAACGGGCGAAATAACCCTTTAAACCATAAACACGCAGCCAGAGCACCGCGGTGTCCAAAGGGGCTGAGATGCCTCTGTAAAGGTACGAGCTTCACGGACGCACCGGAGGCTCCCGAGCCCAGCTCTGCCCGCAGCCGGCCCCTCGCGGCAGGCCGGCCTCCGCGGGCGCGCAGCTCCCCGCTCACCGCCCCCCCCCCACCCCGCTCCTCCCGGGGCGGCCGGTGCGGGGCCGGCGGGCCCTGCCCGGGAGGCAGGCGGGGCGCCGTGCAGTGCGGGGCCGGCGGGCTGGCACGCGGATGTGGGCGCAGGGCGGCGGAGAGAGGCGCGGAGCGGCCCGCGGGCTCCGAGGTGAGCGGTGTGGGGCGACCTGCAGCAGAGCTGTTGAATTCACCTTCACGTCGTGTTCTCGACAAACACGCAGCTGAGGGCTGCCCTAGAAATTGCCGCGGTCATGTGACGCGCGGTGGGCAGTGGGGGTTTTGCCCTTTCCGCTGCGCCGGTTGCTTCGCGCGGTTGTTGCGCGTTTCTCCCCTGCGCTCCACCAGAAAGGCGCGGGACGGTTCGGCCGGCGGTTCACACGACGGCGCTCCCGGGGCCAACGGGAGGCGCGGGGACGGGGCCCACGCATCCCCCTTACCCACGCTCTCCGCGCCCCGCGCGGTCAGGGCAGCGCGCAGCGCGGGCCGAGGGTTCCTCCGGCGGCGGCCAGCAGGGGGCGCTCCGACGTTGCGCCTGGGAGCCCGCGCCCGCGGCCACGCGTACCGACGCGGCGCGCGCGCACAGGCAGACACGCGTGTGCACACGCACACACCGGCGCCCGTCACACCCCCGCCGTCCAGGTGCGCGCGCGCGCGCGCGCGGGCCTTTACAGGGCGCCGGGCGGCCCGTGCGCGCGCTGCAGCCGCGCGGGTGTCCCCCTGCCTCTTTCCCCTCTCCGCGGGCGCGCGCGCGCGTGCTATACATTATGCAACTTATTAAATACAGCGATGAATTGTCAACATTTTTTTCGCCTGTTAGTTCCGCTGATCCGGGCAGGATTTATTTTCCGACCTCGGCTCCCGGAGCTACAACGCGTGATTTCTTTGCCTTAAATAAAATTGGTCAAATGTTGACAACCTTTAAGCCAATCTAACACTCGAGATTACTGATGGGAAACTAATGAGAAAATATCAGATCGTCCGGCCTGCGGGCTCCTAATTAAATCTTAGCTGATTGAAAAATAAAAGCGGGTTCGGGGGCGTGGGGGAGGAGGGAAGAAGCTCCGGGCTGAACTTCAGCTCGCGTTTTACGTGATTTTTCCCCAACCCACCCCTCCCTCCGCTCTCCCCCTCCCTCCCTCCCTTCAAAAAGCCCAGTGCTATTTCGCCGGTTATTTCGAGAGATCCGAACGCGGCTATCGTTCCTGGCCCGGTAAACATTAAGGCCTTTAAGCAACGTGATTTAACTAATTAGAAAATTTACATCATTAAGTCTCAGGGAGAGAAAAAAGGAGAAACAAATCTGTCAGTCATTTTAAAAGAGACAGGCCCTATTGAAGTGTGAAGAAATCGGCTCTAATTCAAAAAGGCAATCGGGCAGAAAAAGCCCTCAACATTACCCTGCTAGTTATTAATCAGAAGGGGGTTCCCCCCCTCTCCTTCCCGGTAATAGCAAGAGCTGAAGCACATCGTTAGTTTCTCCCAAAGCCACCGCACAGTTTCCATTCACTTATTTTTTTTTTTCCCCACTCGTCCATGTCCCATATTAATGGCGAATATTTGTCCATTCAAGGCTCATAGATTTGAAAACGTTTCCGAATTGGGGAGCCGCAGCCGCAGGAAAGATTTAAAAAAAAAAAAATTATCAGGCTCCCGGACTCTTCGCCTCAGCCAAACGCAAAGGCTGCGCTGCCCCGGCCCCGGTAAAGCGAGGTCCTAAAGTAAACCCGCTCGGTGAGAACCGGGTTATGGCTTTGTTTTCCTCCCTTGCCCTGCATTTCCAAACACTGGCACAACCCGGAGAGTGGAAAGCCCCCTATTTCGCCTTTTTAAATTTTTTTTTAATTTTTTTTTTCCCCTCCAAGGACTGGCTGTGTGTAGTACGACGCACCAAGCTCGAGCAGAACCAATATAAAAACCAGAGCGAAAGCGGAGAGGCCGGGTGACTGGTGCCGGGTCGGTACCGGAGCGATGCCGGACGCTGGCCGGCGAGCGGCAGGAGGGGCTGGTGGCCCCCGCTTTCTGGGTGGCTGCGCGGGGGCCTCCGAGGGGAAGAAACGCGGCGGCTTTTGGGCCAAACCGGGGAGGGTTACATCTCCCTCTCGCTTTGTCCATCTCTCTCAAACGCGCTCTCGTCCTCCCTTTCCCACCGTTCGGGGCGGACTACAGCACAAATAATAAACACACCCTGCTCTGCCTCTTCTCTCTCCTCATCTCGACGGATCTGACGGTGGCTTTAACGACAGGAGTTTGCACCGGTTCTTCACGGAGCTCGTGTAAGGAATTTTAGACGCGCTTGGGACCAACCTGGGCGGCGGGGGCCTGTTTCGGATCTCACGGCCCCGGGGACGAGCTCTCCCGCGGCCCGAGGAATTAACCCCGTGTAAACGGGTTCGGGAGAAGCCTCCTGACGGGGATTTTACTTGGCAGTAGCCTGCAAAGACAAAATATTATCGGGGGAAAAAAAAAAAAAAAAAGCCTCCGCCAGCCTTATTCCCGCTTCCATTTACGTCCCAGTGCTAATTGGTAGTCACCTCTGTAAGTGGTGACTTACAGAAATGTAAAGTCTTCACCAGGACCGGGCATATTCCCTTATCAGCGCTATGTCCACTTTAATAAAAAGACCTTTTGAGCAGCCCCGCACGGTGTGCGGTGGCCGGCCGGGCAGGGGCAGCTCCTTGTCCCCCGGCCCGGGATCTCCGGGCCGGTACCCAGCTCAGCTCAGCCCAGCCCGGCCCGCATCCCTCCGCTCAGTCCTGCTCACAGTTTCCCGAGACCGGGGGCGGGGGGGTACTTTTTCGAAAGACATGCTCCGAAATGGAAATATTTCTCCGTTCCTCCATAAACCCAGCCGAACAACCGCCCCTGCACCCCGGGGAGCACAGCAAGGCAGGCTAATCTGCCGGGGCGAGGGGGCGAAACGGAGAGGGGGGGGGGCAGCGGGAACAGCCCTGACTCCCCCGCCCCCTCTGCCTCAGTTTGTCTTGCAAAGACAATTCAAAATTATTGCGTTTTCTGAAGAAGGCCCTTCAGAGAGAGAGAGAACAAAACCAGCAACACCCCCCCCACACACCCCCCCACCCCAAAACCAACACGAATATCAACCTATCCACTGGCAGGGCTTGGGAGCTTCGAGGCATTACAATAAAATTTACGGCGTCCTTAACAACTCCCAAGTAAAAGCATTAAAATTCCCTTTAATTGAGAAAACATTGATTTTTAACTCTGGAAAGGACGAACCCGTGATTTAATTGCAAACTTTCTCCGACAGAGCAGCATCTCAGGGAGGCCGCATTCCGTCTTTAATAGAGCCACTTCATGAAGTGATAAAAACAAAGAAAACCTGACAAACAGGGAGACAGTTACAATCGCGAAAGAAAAGTTATTTGACTTTCCTTTTTCTATTCGCAGCTCCATACTACCGTACTCTTCCCTCCTCTCTCGCCCCGAACGCCCCCGAAAAAAAAAAAAAACACAAGTGTAAAAGCACCGGATTTGGGGTCCAGGGGAGAAGCAGTAGTTCGTACTGGAAATAACGATTCGCCTTTACCAGGCAAGGGGTGATGTCAAGAGGTTTACGGGAACGTTTTCACAAAATGGTAGCCTCTTTTAAAAAGGAAACTAATCAGATAAAATTTCCTTACTTTCCCTTGTTCGTTAAAAAAAAAAAAAAATCCTTGCTAAAGGGAAAGGGAAATCCCACCCTCGCTTTCTATCTTATTTCTGTATCGGTTTTTGGTATTATAGGAGAGTAAAGAAGTTTTTGTTTGGTGGTTTTTCATTGATCAGTCACTCTGAGCTAATGTAATTATCCTCATCAATAGAAGGCTGCAGAGAGAATCATTATGTGGGTGACATTGATAAATGATCACCCAAGAGCTGCCTTTTCTCTCGGGCACCCCCACATGTGACCCTCCCACACACACAAGGTAGCCATAGAAACACCTTGAGATCCTCAAACACTGCTGCAACTGGGCGAACACAGGGAAAGACAGAGAAACCCAACTTCACACACTTTTTTTCCTCCCGCCCGGAGCCACCGAGCCAGGCTCCGCTCCGCCGCCCTGTCCCGCGGGCGCGCAACCCCGACCCCGCTCCCTCCCACGGCACCACACGAAGTATTGGGGGGAGGGGGGGGGGGAGCGTGTGGTGTGTGTGTTATGGGGCTTGCTTCTGTTTTTTCCCCCTTCTCTCTCATTTTTTTTTTCCCCCTTTCTCTGGAAGAGTTCATCTATGAGGTTGCAGGCAGCATGCGGATGCGCTGCTCCTTCTCTACGCGGATTTGAAAGTCGCTCCTGAAGATGCGCACCCACAATATTCACCCCCTCCCTCCCCACTCATGAGGCTCTTAGAATATAGTTAAACCCAAATTATTAGCAGCGATTTTTTATTTTTTTTTTTAGTCACGGGACTGTACAAGAAGATTCTGCACTTCTTACTGAGGCAAGGATTAATGTTTGATTTGGGTTGTTTTGTTGTTGTGGGGTTGTTTTTTGTTTTTGTTTTTTTTTCTTTTCCCGGCCGCAGACCCTTTTTTTTTAATGTAAGCAAATTCTAAAATATTGAGAGCAGTAATTGATTCATAATGATCCATAAATCGATGTGAGGAAGGGGCCGAGGGTGTTTATTTATTTTATTCCTAAAGCTGCGAGTGAAGTAGCTCTGACACCGTGCGGGGACGAAGGGGAGGAGTTGTTTAGCTGTGCGGGGCCATCCATCATCACTGTCGCGGAGACTCTGCCCAGAGCAGCAGCCTCCCTTCTGTCTCTCTCTCTCTCTCTTGCCACAAAAACTATTAATATTAAACGCTGTCTGCGACCCTTCCCCCCAACACCACCCCCCTTCCGCATCCGCCCCTCATCCCGTACCGTTCTTCCCGGCTCGGAGGCGGCGGGATTCCCCCGCCGGAAAGGAGAGCGGGCACTCTCTTCTGCACCCCGGCGGGTTTCGTTTTTCCCAAAGTGCTGGCGGAAAAGTTAAAAAGCCGCCCCCCTACCCCCCTCTCCCTTTTCCTCTCGACTGAACCCGGGGAGGCAGTGGGGCACTGCCCTCTCCCGCCCCTCCGCGTCGCGCCTGGGGGAACCGGCTGGGGCGTTGCCTGGGCTCCCTCCCGGCCCCCGCACCGAGGGGCTCGGCGTGGCCGGCGGCTCCGGACTGGCCCCCGCACCGGAGCGGCCGGGAGCCCCTCGCTGCCCTCGGGGCAGCGGCGGGAGCTGCCCCGCTGCGATGAGCAAACCCAAAACAGCGGGCCCACCCCTTCCCCTTCGCCGGCCCCGGCCCCTCCCTGGCCCCCCGGCCCTCGCAAACCTGGTCTGGGGCAATTTTCTCTCCCTCGCTCTCTCCGCGGCTACGAGCGAAAGTGGGGGGGCGGGGGGGGAACGGCCGGCCTCCCCACCCTGGCATCTCCTCTTGGGCCCGGCGGAGCCACGCTCCCCTCCTCTCTTCGCCTTAAAGGCAGCAAAATCTGGAAGAAAAATCCCGCGTTTGTGGTGACTACGACTACCCATACCCGCTCGGAGAAATGGAAATTTGGGATTATAAACATGTGTGTGTATAAACAAAAGGTGTTTCTTCTGTTACCCTTCGTTTCTCACAGCATAAGCGGTTTTTATTCCGACTAGAGTATTTTCTTTAACACTATACCGCTGTCAAAACATTATTCCCGTTTTGGTTGCTTTTGACAGCTGAGCAGTTCTTAAAAATACCAAAATCGGAACCTTCCATGCTAAACAGTAAATCTCAGACGGAGAAACCTCTGCACGTTATTGTACCTTGGATTTCAGCAACACATCTCACGGAGAGCACAGACCAAAAGGGGGAAGGAAAAAGAAAGAAAATAAAAGACAACACAGCAATGCAAATATTTAGTTCATTATAAAAACCAATCATCTACTACGGATACATTCTTCCCTGTCCTTATACCAGTGCGAGGATGTTTTCTGACATTTCTCCTCAAATTGTAAAGAAAAGATCTGCAAGGAAATACAATACTGATTCAAAAACAAACAAACAAACAAAACAAAACCAAACCTCAAAAAACCAAACCACCCAAACCCAAAAAAGCCTCCCTTTCAAAGTGCTAACACAAACAATCTTGCCTTCATATTTCCCGCATCCACAATAATCAGAGAGTTTGGAAATGGGAACCCGTCGGATGCTCTTCTTACGTGACTGAAGAAAGATCGACGTGATTTTAACCAGGACAGAGAGCATCAAAGCCAGACGGGGAATTATCATCCTTTAAATTTCATATGAATGCCTTAAAAAGACGCCCACAAAGCAGGACCCGATTGCTAAATAAATCCTCACACTCATTCCACTGGCATCCTCCCTTCTGTCGCCAGCAGCGTGGGTCCATTTACTCAGCTCAGAAATTAAACATTAACTACGAGGCTGAGCCTCTTTCCACATTCCAAAGGTAAAAGTTGTCAGTCAGAGTTTTTAATAACACCCTGGCCAGTTGGAATGAAGAGGAGGAGGAAGGAGGAGAAAGCTTACAAATTTACAGATGTTGAAGTCGACGTTTGTTTCCTAGAAAGTTAAGGCAATTACAAGCCCTTTCCCACTCCTCTCCTCCCAGAAATAAAGCCAGAGCTTTCCCGTTCTTTGGGCCCCATCCTGCTCTCGCTGACTTCACAGTGCCACGGAGGGCAGCAAAAGGCGGCTGTTCCTAACAATGCTGATGTCTTCCCAGTTCAAACTCTCCTTTAGTCGCTTCAAAATGCCACAAGCTTCTGCTTAAGTAAAACCAAACCCTCACCCATGATTCTGCACCAGCTATTTACACACAAAATGGCAAATTAACATTTTCCCTCAGTTCACGGTCTTTTTTTTTTTTCCCCTTCTTCTGAAAACAAATGAAGACAAGGAAAGCAGTAAAACCATCTCAAAAGCTAGATCACGCAACCCTCACAGAGGTAAAACTCTCACTAAACTGGAAGCTGCTGTCCTCCTCCTAAACCTTCCGCACCTACTCCTGCCTGACAGCCATTCTTCACCTCTGAGCTAAACAGCTGGAGTTCAGGGCTGAGGTGGTTACGGACGCACGTACACACACACTTAACGCACATGGGCTTACTGGTCTCCTGTCCGGGCCTTCACAACTCAAACTCAGCTCCTACGTTACCAGCAGAGAGTACAGATATTAGACACAGCTCTCTGAAATGCAGGCTGGTGAGAGAATATTTCAAATTTTGTTTAATCTGGCATAAATATAACATTGATAATCAGCAGAAGTATGTAATCTCAGATGTTCTTTCATTCAGTTATTCTATTAATGCTGATGACAAGCTTGTTTCTGATTTTTCCAACCTTTCTTCTCAATGCTGATAAGAAATGTATGAGACATCTCCCCCGATAACTTCAGTCTCTCCTAAGCATAATTAAAAACACAAAAGCCTAACAAAAAATCAAAAATGAAATATTTATTACCGCATTTTGTGACTTAACACCTTTTTTTTTTCTTTTTAAAACATAACGTCACAGTCCTCATACAAGTATTTTAATGTAAATTTTGACAAAGCTTAAAGGTAACAGCATTTTCTTCTAGTGAGGAACACGTGCTGAGAAAGGAAGAATTCATGGACATACAATACCAATTCCACAGCAGATCTGATACTAGCAAAAACATTCTTTTTTTTTTTCAATTGAGGTAAACACATAGAATATCTAACATGAAACAATTAATAGACCGAACTCTGTACGAAGTTTGTTACAGTATTCTCTTGCTTTTTTTCCCAAGCTTTGAGTTCATGATAAAGTCCTAGGTTTGGTGCAAAGACCGTTAGTAACTTCTTTCATTGAGGAAAGCTGCCCAACTTTTAGTTTTGTTTTGTCCAAAGCCAAGGCTCAGAACTACTGGAAGAAGCTCCTGCTCTGTCTGTTCTGTCTTTCATATCTTCACCTGTAAGCTCTTTGAAGAAGAGTCCAAAAAAAAAAAAAGACTGGGGAGGAATGGGGAGAGACTTAATGAAGCACAAACTATAAAGATCTGTTT
>NC_141560.1:34261894-34316894 GCF_036417535.1 Chlamydotis macqueenii
GGACATGGCTTTTCCTATTTACATAGTGTATTTGGCTTAAATGTTTTGTATGGTTAGTTGAGTTAGTGTTTTCCCCTTTTTCACCTGTTAATGAAAATGAAATTTAATGCTACACGGGAAGAGTTTCCCAAAGGATTAATAACCTTTTTAAAAACCTTTAAAGTGAAGCAGCAGGCGAAATCACCATCAAGTTAAAGCCCTTGTTAGTGACAACAGTCATCACCACATGGAGAACAGTTTTATCCCATAACCTCATGGCAGGAAACCACAGCTCCCTAGTATGCCGAGGAAATGCGTATTACGAAGTGGAATGATTAACACGGCACCAGTTGTTGTGTAAAGGGTTATGTATTCCGAGTGCTTTAATAGAAACGTAGAAAAGGTATTGTTACCAAAATCATATGTTTTACTGGGAACATATCTGGTGCACTCTTAAACAAAAGTAATAATCTTTTAATATTTTCTGGCAGTATGGTACCATGTCGCATTAGTAGCATATTGTGAATAGTCAAAGCAAATGAATGGATACAATGAGTTTTACAGCTCGCCTTCCAGAAGTGAAAGCAATGCATACACCAAGGAGTTGTGGGTAGCAAGAAAATGAGATTGTCCTGCTGATTGGATGCAGACAAGCAATGAGTAATTCAAGAGCTCACAGTCAAACAAACTGCTTGTGGCACTACTACTTGTACCCAATTACCAATTCAGAGAGAAAATAAAAAGCAGTTTCAGTAGAGTCAGGGTGGGAAATTTCCAATTAGCACCAATTAGTGAAGTTGCTTCCTACAGCGGAATTCTGGGGACATAAGAAAAAAAATATAATCTCCCAGAATGCCTGGTTGGAGCATTTATTTACCAGGTGATGAGACTCCCGAAGAATAACTTGATGAGGATTTGCGCCTGTGGGACTTGAATACAGATACTACTTGGAACTTGCCTGCTCGATTTGACTGGTCAATCATAGGCTGTACTATTCTTCTTCTGGCATTAATAAACCTGCAACAGAATACAAAGAATAGAAGTCCTTTCATCAGCTCGCTTCTGTGTTTTGAGAACACCTCTGCTTTAAAAGTGACAGGATTTCAGCGTGGTGCAGCAACGTGTTTTGCTCCGCGCTGCTTTTTTAACAGAGCATAATTTCACTTTAAAGGATTCTCCTCTCAGAAGTTGTAACCAGTAACACGCTTATCTTACTAGCCAGCTTAAAGCTGGATTTGCCAGAAGGCTTTGAACAAGTAAACGCAACTGAAAACTTGTGTTAAAAGACAATTGTTTCTTTAACTTCTTCGAGTGGCTCGGAACCTGGTTAAAGTTCACAGGCTGGGGGACGTGTTTTTTTTCCCTTTCCATCCCAGGGATCCAGCTACCCTTGCAGCTGGCCATAAATGAGGACCAGGCTTCGCCAGTCCGTGCTTTCACAAGGTATCGCTAGGTCAGCAAAGCCATCAATTAGGCTGTCTGAAGTTTTATCACCAGCGCAGCAGCAATAAGTGCCGGCCCAGAAAGACTTCTGCTCTTCTGCAACTCCTGCCGCTGGGGCCCGTAAAGGCGGGGGTCGCGCGGAGGTCAGTGCCAGCCGGGGGCCACCTCCACGGCCCTGCGAGCGGGGACGCCTTGCGCAAGGCCACCGCCCGCCCATCCGCCCGCCCGAAACTCAGGCACCTCTCAACTCCTCAGAAACCCCCAGCCGCAGGTACATGTGGTTAATATTAGGCCCAAAATAACCTTTCATTTTTTTTCCCTCTCAGACCAGGGCGGTTGCTGAGGCTTTTGAGCGCCGGTAAAGGCAGTTAGTTGGCTGCGGAGCCTGGATTTAATTTCGCCGGTAATCCAAAAATAAGTGCTTGCATATTTCTTATTAGCTTAATGTGCAGCGATCCACATCAGCACAAGCTAAGCCAAATTAATTTCCCTAAAATAATTTTAAAACTTGCCCGTTCACAGAGTTTCTTTCAAAACAGGGCAATTTTCTATCACTCAGGAGCCACGCTTGTTTTTGTCCCCCCTCTTTGTGTTTGAGAACACTTTGGAGCCTTCGCGCGGGTTTTGTGTGCTATTTCACAGCTCAGGCTTTCGGCTGGTGACCCTTAAGGAGTGCTAATGAAGTCGAAGACTAGTGTTTAATCCTCTTCAGAAATACTAACATGCCCATCATCCAAAATAGCCTCCAATAATTGCCATTGGGCCCGATCCAACGCCTAGCGAAGTCTTTCAGTCAGTTAACTGAAAACTAAGTTCATCTGCTCATTTAGTAAATTGCTAGCCTTTATACAGCATCAACTCCGCAAGGCCTTTTGTCGTGCTTCCCTCCCTCCCGCCCCCCCAGTTAAATTCCTCCGCAGATAATAAAAGATGGTGGCACACCTTCGATTGCATCTTCCCTAATCACAGTCGTGGAAATTTCATTAGACAGATGCATAAATGCTACAAGTAACACTAAAGGGCTCTTTTGCATCTCTCTGTTTACATCCAAAAGACAGTCTTTATTCTTTAGGAAAAGTATAATTCAGTTGTCAGAAATGTCACCCTGCCTCAGAATTAGTCATGACTTCAGGTATTAAAATAAAAACTCAGACACAGTTGATGTACTTGTTTATTCCCTTCTGACTGCAGCACAGTGAAGGCATCTCCTACCCTAGCACTGTGATTTCGAGGCGTGTGTCTGTTCTCAAAGACAAAGGTCCCTGATGCAACTTAATTTGCTGAGTGACGTTCCAGTAACGTTACCGCACTGACCAAATGGAGCCTGACCTGAACCTCCTCCATCCAGCGCCCCTTTTATCAGCTAAAGTTAAGGCCAATAGAGATTAACAGGAAAGCCTGATAAGACTGTTTTCTCTTCTCCTATGAGCTTCTAATGGTGTATACAGATGGCAAGGTTTTAAAGAACGGAACGAACACTTATTTAGGCCCGTAAAATATCACAGACAACAGAAACATCCCCCCACACGCATACACTTTCCGTCTTACTAACCCCTTTTCTTCAATCAGGCCACTCTTCAGGGAAACCAAATTGCTTTTTCGGTTTTTATTTAAACCCCAACCACTTTTATTATTTACATCTGGTGGTCTCCTTATTTATGTCCCTCTCCACTTCCCTGCACACACACCCCGGCTCACAGGGCTGCGAAGCATTATGGGCCTTGGCTCTCAGTGGGAGAACTCGACACTGTCTTCAAACAAATAATTAACGGGAAGGTTAAAGGTTCACCCAGAGGTCATATCTTTGGATACTCCTCAGAAAGTTTACATTAGTAAGAAATGGGTGCCCTCTGAAGTGTTCTTTCAATGGGCTCGCACGACAAGGCAGAGCATTAAGAAAATTCTAAGTCCTGAAGGGTTTCAGGTGACAACTGCTTTACCTCCGTGAGCGTGAGCGCACAGACTGGGACACTCCACTCCAGCCTCACATATTCGAAAGCCACCACAGAGAAAGCCTTCTGGGCTGGGTGTTGAAAACCCAATCTTGCCCAGCCATTCACTCCCAAAACAGCCTGGCCTTATTTTATTCCGCAGATGTGAATAAAGCCAGCCTTTCACTGTGACCTCTGCGTAGAGGCAGTTCACTAGTTGCTTTGGAAATGGGAGTTAAAGCCCTAAAGGTGAGTCCTCCAATCTTTGTTTCCCTACAGAAAAAAAAATACATTTGTCCAGTAAAACTGGCAAAAAATAGTGCTTGGGTTTGACTTCTGATTTCATTATTTCTCCATTTTTCTTTTGCACATGTGCATAACTGCAGGTGCAAATGATGTCCTCTAGACCAGCAACACTTCGTTTGAAGAGAAGATGTGCTGTCACATACTTAGAAAGATACAGGAGAACAGAGGCTTTAGGCATCCAGATCATTTTGCAATTCCATTTCTACAGCTCCTCTGAAAAATCCTGTCCATAAACAGTAGCAGTTATACCCACCAATGGGTAAGTCTGAAGAAATACATATGAAATTATTCATATTTGCAAAACTCCAGGTGCAAAACAGACATACATTTCAGGTGAAGCTAAAAATCAGATCCTAGTTTCATCAGCAGTAGCTACATCACATAATGCATCAGCGCAATTGGTAGACAAGGGCACAGAATGCAGTGTTTGTGGATTATTATTTATTCTTTATACTGCCCCATAAATATGCACAGTGCATAATAGAGATGTAGAAACCACAATCCTTGCCCTAGCCTTTACATTTTTTGAGGGCTTTTTTTTTTTTAATCCCTCAGGGAGCCATCTCGAGGGCCAAAGTAAAGCAAAACACAGCTTTTTGCACAGCACTTCAGTTTGTGCATTGCAGAAACACTGTGATGTTATTTTGGCACAAATGTCTTCAAAAGGCATTAAGAGACAGGTGAAAAAAAGAGAGAACACCAACGCCACTATTTCCAGCATTATTTGGAACCCTATAAAAGAAGAATTCACAGCTCTGCTCCTGACACTAATTGCCTGCCTTGTTCATATCCTTCACCCAGAGGCCAAAGATTGAATGGCCTGAAAAGATGAGTAAAATCTATCAACAAGACATGGATTTCTTTGTTACTCTTCTGTTAATAGTAATTCCTATTATTTGGACGATAGCAGCAGCTAGAGGACCCAACGAAACTCAGTCTTACGCCACCCCATGCTGCACAAGCACACCGCCCAAGAGAACTCAGGGTCTGAACAGATTTCCAGGCAAAGCCTGGGGGAGAGGAGAGACGCCTTCTCGCTGTTTGCAACGGGGAACAGAGACAGAAGGAGATTAAGTGACAAGGCCAAAGTCATACACGAGATCTTTGGCAGAGCCACACACCCAACATAGATTTCCTCAGTCCTCTCTCGGCGCTCCTACAATCTGCTATCCATATGCTATCTTTCCTTTGTTCCCCAGCTCAGCAGTCAGGCACACTGGCAGGGGACTGCACAGAGAGCTCACACTGCCACTGTTTGTGCCTTACCTGCTGTGTAGATAAAGAGGGGTCATCAGCCTCCAGGGCTGTGAGGCGATACCTTCACAAACTCTACATTCATATGGTGCTTGGTCCTCGTTCCAGAATGATAAATGAGGTGTGTAATGCTGAGAAATACATGTCATTGACATAGTACATTTAATGAAAATCTCACTTCCAGCATTTTGCAAATGACAGATTACCAACCTCGTTTATCCAAACAATAGCCATCTGAACCGAAATAAGGGGTTTTGCATCTTGTGTTTTTCTTTAATTGCTACCTAAAGCAGCCACATATATTTCCTATAGCCAGAGTCTGTCCTTCTCACACAAGTAGTTCGGTAACTTTTGTGGGACAATTTATGAAAGCACAATGAACAAGATTTGGCTCAAAATACACAACAATATGGACTTCCAAAAAAACACATTTCATTTTTATCTGCTTCCTGCAAAAAACAGTAGAGCAGTAAAGGTATACTAGTGAATATGCAATGTAGTCTGGTGATTTGGTAGCCCTAGTCCTAATTGGTTCCTACCATTGCTAATTAGCATGACAATATAATCTAAATATATGCATTTAATTGCATCTCTTCAAATAGAGCCTTGGTTTTCTTCGTCCAAAATAAACATGTATTCTGTATTTTATAGGAAGTCCTGTAATTAATCTTCTTTATATATTTATCGTATTTTATCTCAAGTCATATCAAATGATGTTAAACTCACATTTACATAATACATTTTATTTTTATAATAAATAATGTTCAGATCAAATTACAGAGAGCTATTTCTGCAAAGTGTAAAAGAGAATAAACAGCAAGTAGGTATCTCTTTGTCTGCTTGTTCAAATCCGGCACATTCAAAAATAATTTTGTTGTTGTTTCCACTGTCTTTTTATACATACTGGACACATATTTCAAAACACTGTGACCACTCTGTAACTGAATCGGAGTAATATGAGCTCTTGAATGAACTGTTAGGGACTGTACTGACTGATAATCGGAATTAGCTTTACTCTATGGCTATCATGGAAAACTCACTTCAAGTACACAGGGTCACAACAAGTCTTGTTTCAGGAGGATGAAGTGCATGAAAGCTCAGGAAACTACAGTTCATCCCCAACTTGGGGTCTAATCTGAACTCAAGCAGAGAGTGGTATTTAACTCCAGTCCCTTGTCTATATGTCTAATATCTTCTGTGAGATGAACTGGTGCAAAACTCAACCAGTCTCCTGCAGCAGAGTAGATCGCTCCTTCAAAGAGACTGAGGAACAAAACGGAGCCACCACATACAACTCAAAACTTTTCAGTATCAATCTGGATTTCCACTTAAAATATCCATCCTAGAAAATGAGGTGTTAAAATATTGCACTTATTTAACAAACCAGACACTGCATAAATGGGGTTCTCGATTCTTTAGGTGAAAAACAGAAAAATAAACAAATTTGTGAGATGAATTCACAATCAGCTCTCTAAAAGGATTAACAAGGAAAACTTTGCCTCAATTCAGATTTTAGCCCAAGAAGACACTTCTGCTCTTTTTCTTGAAAGAACAGAGATACTGAATAAACATTGTCACAGGCTTAGTCACAACAATAACAACAATAATGTAGAGTTAAAATAGTTTCTTTTCTGTCATCTCAATATAAAGCCTAATTTTCAAAATTTTTAGGTACCCAGTGGAACAGTCTAGCAAGATTTTTCAAAAACCTGCCAAATCTGGATGAGAAGCTTGGCTCTTTTTAAACCTAAGTAAATGGGAGCTGAGCGTGATGAATAAATGGGTTTTAAGCACCTGCTTCAATGTTTTGCTGAGTAAAAGCCTAAGAATGCATGCTAAAAAATAATCCAAATGTTTTCACCTTGGATGGGAAAATAAATCTTTGCCTAAATGATATTTCAGTATTTGGACTATGAACATGTCAGTGTTTAGCTCAAGGGTATACACTACACTGATCCCTTGTTGCCCAAGAATGCCCTAATCTGGAAGGGAAAACAACCAATGAAATATTATATCTAAGTCACAAAAAATGTTTTCATAAGTAACCTAGAAAATTACTTCTTTGCCAGGCTGAAAGAATCATTTCAGAAGTCTTGAGCAGATCAGAGCAGTCTGAAAGAATGCATTAGAAAAGACTAATTTGCAGAAACACATTTATCAATATACACTCCCCTCACCTTTACAGCAGTCTGTATTTATCACCCAAACTTTTATCTGAGCAAGTAAAATCTAACTTATTTAAGTTCTCCCTCCAATACGTATGCTAAACTGACAGAATTAGGTTCAGGCGTCCTTCTGTGCGTGCGTCTACAAAAATAGTTGAAAAAGCCCTTGTTTATGCTTCACTGAATCTATGCCGCACCTGGTTACCAACTCTTATTTACAGCATTCCTTATAGGAAATTTAAAAAGCTGAGTTAGTCACCTGGAAATGAGCCATCTAAACGAGGCTTCCCTAAGTCATGAATATTGAGAAATGGAGTCACTTACACGGTTGGTTTTGAGAGGAAGAGGGAGGGACAGGCAGGTTCCCTCCCTAACGAAACTTTCTATAGTTTTGGACAGCCTTGTTAGAGAAAGAGGGGTTACAGCCTGTTTAAACTGACTTTCTTAAGCTAATTTAGACATCTCACATCTGTAAAAGGTGTGATTCAGAGGACCTAAGTCAGCATATACCTTTGGTGGAGAGAAGGCTTCAGAACATGACACAGAACAACTAAGCTGGGTGCCTGAGGCAGCCCCAGGCAGGCACTAACCATCCTGAAGACCTTTGCCGCATCTTGTATGTTTATGTTGGAGCTCCTAAAAATGTTATGCCACTTGGAGCTGCCAATTGTTGGAAATAATGAATTTGCCCATCCCATAACTGTGAGACTGTCCTAAAAGTCAGAAATCTTGTTGGTGTTTACTTTGTGAGTTTTTGGGTCATTGCGCCATATTTTTAAACCGCTTTTCTCAGCCTCAAAATCTAGAAACTTACTTGAAAAGATTCTCATGAAAGTGTTGTCTCCTGGAGCTGGGACCTCAAGTTAACATGAAATAACTTGAGCCTTGTGATAAAATCATGAGAATTGGCAAGACGGGCATCTATTCACCTCAGAGAAAAATCCATCTCGTTAAACACGTAACTCTCAGTTACCAGGTTACGTCTTGGGAGCGCGGGGAAATTATTTGGCCCTGCCAAGGGAGGACCTGGTGCCTGTCATGGGGAGCACCTGCCCTCCGGCACAAACCCTGGGCAGCACCCACCCTGCTCCTGGGGCAGGGGCTCCTGCGCAGGACCCTTTCCCTACAAGGAAGGCAGATGTTCCGGAGGCCTAAGACAGAGTCGGGGCACCCTGGTGCTCCCCACAAACTGGAGGCCCCAGGGCCTCCTGGCTCCCCTGCCAGCCTGTGCCCCGCTGCTTCCATCAGCCTCGCCACCAGCCCAGGGCTGTGAGGGCCCAGCGCCCAGACCAAAGCCAGCCTGCACTTGGGGTAGGCACCCAGCGATGCTGGCAACAAGGAGCTGCCACTCCCCGCTGCAAAACTGGGCTCGCCCTGCGTTTCAGCCTCCGGTGGCCCCCGGTGGGGCCTCCCGCTGTGCAGCAGGGCGCCATGAGGTGGGGCCAGAGCACCGCTCCGGGCCGGGGCCCGGGCGGGGGTCGGGGGCACGGCGGGCTCCTCCGCGCCCCGAGAACCGGCCAGCGCTGCGGCCCTGCTCCGGTTGCACTTGGTGTGAACGCGGGGATGGCGCTGTCCCGGGCGGCGAGCAGGCCGTGAAAGCCGGCCGTGAGCGAGGGCGGGCGGGTGGTACGTGTGCCTGTCAACCCGATGGAGCTCAGGAGCTCCTCTGGGTGCCACGGGGTGGGCGTGGGTTTCCTCGCAAGGCCTCAAGAAACTTCAGCTGTGGTGGAAGAGTGTCATCCCGCATTCCCCCTGGGTGGGTGTCCAGTGGGTAAGGAGCACCTTGGAGGGCCTGCAATTGCCCTGAAGCCAGGTAACGCACAACACAGGCCGGCGATGGATGTTACTCTTTCACGAGTGCTATCAGGTTATTCATATATGGTTATTTATCATGCACCATAAAAATGATCTTTTAAAGATACTTGAAAGGAAGGGAGGAGACAAACAGACATACTTCCTTAGCTATTCATATCTTACAGATAAAATGCAAAGTCAATAGACATAAGCTGCAGTATATAACTTCATCCTGTACTTGATTTATTGCAGATGGGAATCAACTAGAAACTGAATCACTTTGAAATTTTTACTACTGACATTAAAATTCCAGGTTTGTATACATACGCCTCGTGGAGATGCTAAATACAATTTTAGCTAATTTGGCATGCGCTTTGATTTGCTGGCACTTAGACATCCATGTTAAAGGTAGATAACAGATCTATAAAATCTTAAGTAACTCATGCATTTAAAGATGTGTTAATTTATCATCTTAAACTCATAGGAAAAGATATTCAAAACTAATGAGGGTCCGTCAGTCTTGAAAACACAACCAGCTTATCTCAGTTCTTACGTGGGAGTTGAAGGGCCTCATTTTAGGTAACTTCTTTTTTTTTTTTTTTTTTTAAAAAAAAAGCGGTTTTAGAATAATGTCACAGTCAAGTATTTTATACATCTTTTTAACGGTTTCATATAAAATTTTTAGCCAGTTTTAAATTGACCTGAAAAGGAGAGTTGTCAACGAATTTCACATCTGTTTAACTTCCCTGATCAAATTAGATTAAGGCACTGATTCTTCTTCTTACTTTTCAGTGGAAACTACCTAAGTAGCAACTTGCCAAAAATGCATAAAGGTGTTTAGCAATTACGTACTGGGTACGTTTGAAGAGATCAAGGTGCACTCACATGTCCTGTGCTATGGATATCTCTGATTAGCTTGTCATCTACTCTGAAGAAGATGTAGCCCAACTCTCCTATACGATGTAACAGGCCAGCTGTTAGCTGTCTGTCAAGCACCTAAAGTGGACAAGTAGTCCAGGAGCAAAAATGTCACTCCTTTGATCTGGCAAGGAGCAGCTGCTGATTTATAGAGTAGGACTTTGTTCTTCCGTTCTATTTTACTTTCTTTCCTAAGGCAGAACCACAAAATCCAGCAGAAAAAAAAAAAAAGTGCCGTTCTCTGCAACATCAACAAGCTCTGACAACTGCAACAGGGTTTTTCTTGGCCCTAACAAAGCTCTCAGGCATCTCCTTTGACGCTCACCTTTTTTTTTCCTTCTTCTTTTTGCAATGCGGTAGTTATTGTTTAATTCAGCTTCTGTAAATGGAATGGACTGTGGCCAGCAAGCCTGGGGCATAAACACACCTGTATGAAAGAAGCCTTATTGTAGCAACCATCTACAACCAACCTGCACATGCACTACCAGTTCGTGAGTTCAGAAGGAATGTTCCATTTTCCCTGACAGTAAATTTTGCCTTAAGAGAACAATTTTTTGTACCCACTGTCCTGTCTTGACCATGAAGCTTGTACACTTTTCCATTGTTATTAAAATCTGAAGGAAAAAAAAAATATTTATTTTTCTACCTGTCAACCAGCAGACCTCAGGAAATTGGATCCGAAGAGCCGACTTTAAAAAAAAACACAGCCAAAATATATTTATAGAAACACACTGCTGAAAGTTTGAGAACTACTGATCCTAAAGATGCCTGTTCTGCTTCAGAAACAGCGATGCAGTCGCAGCCACCTCCAGCTTATACAGTTACAGATCCTCCTCAAGAAAAGCATTTTGCAAAACCAGTACTCAGTAAGAAATAGCATTTGATGCAACTAACCAGACTGCGGCACTGCCAGCCCAGTGTCAATCCTCCATTCTGTTCTCTTAGACTGGGAAAGTGCTGAGCAGATTCTCTGAGGTCATCAGTCACTAGATGGGCTGTTAAACTCCTGCCTCACCCATCGGAATAGCGAGGGAGTTTTCCTTTATTTCCTTTCTGATCTGTTTTCAAGTTTGTTAGCTAAAAAACCAAATCTACAGGCCACAGGAAAAGCCTGCAGTATGACGCTGCTCAGCAGGAGAGGAGTGTCTTCTCTGTTTACGGATGGGGAAGGGAACCACACAGCACGCTGTGTATTTGACCCTGGTATGTGTCTACGCACATGCTGCATTCACATTTCTTTAGACTGTAACTTTAAAAACAGACAAAAAGGATTACAAAAACAAAGATGGGAAGAGGTGAGGGTGGTGGGGGCGACATCTTGACTACAAGATCTTTTGCATATATGTTAGCTTGTGGAAATAAATAAGAACTATTACAGCCAGGGCCCTAAGGGAGGCAGGAAAATGATGACGTACAGGATAGTATAAAATGATATATTAAAAACTGTGCTGTCAGTGGAACAATAGAATATTAAGCAAAAGTCCGTAATAATTGGCAGATACTTAGCTGTAGACATCTTTCTCTGGTTGGTGGGTACTAAAGTATACGTGAGAGGAAAGAGAACTAGTTAGGCAATTAGAAGTAATGGGCATAAATAATACACTATGTATAAATACATCCCCCCTCTCTCGTGTTGTAGCTGTTATTCAGATACACCTAATCACCTCTTGGTAAGTCACACCTACATGCTAGTATTCCTTGTGTTTTACTGTTTGCACTGTCTGCTTACTGGAGATTCTTTCTCTCTGTAGATACAGAATCATATTCATTTTTTTCCCTTTAATTATTCCAATACTGGTGGCAAGACTTTACCAAACCAGAAGGTCTAATGACTTAGTAGCTAAAGATGTGTCAACACCAGAGACACCATGAGACTGCAGCCTGCCACACTATGAAACACGTGCTCCACAGTGACTGAAGGTTTGAGCAGCACAAGTGTGGGACAGCTATATTATTTAAGTGTGCTAAAATGAAGAGTCAATTATACAGATCTTCCCAGTATTGTACTGGTGAAGCTTTTACTCTGTCTCATCCCACATCCCATTTTGTGTTCTCTGTATCCCACAGGAATTGGGAAGATGCTCTGAGAACATTTTTGAGAGTTTGTAAGTGTACGGATGTGTTTCTTGTGTCCTTGTGTCTTGGTTACTGTACGCCAAACTGGTTTGGAATCATGGAATGGAAAAATTTAAAAACCTCCGGGGAGGTGTTTCCTCAGCCTATCACTCCATATCCCAGGCTCCCATACTTTCTGACCAGTGCTGCATCTCCCCCAGGGCTCAGCTCTTGCTCCCCAGTCTACTTTGCTGGCTCACAGAAATAATTGCAAAGTACAGCTGGCAAGTCAGTGATAAAGCTTGCTGGTGCTCTGCAGGGGTCCTAGATGGCCAGATATGCTATGATTGAGGACATACACATGAATGTTACACCATTTAGTTTCTCTCTGCTGTTTTCATTCTTCTGAACAAGCTAAGGACTGAAACCGGGAAGGTTTGCACTTTCTGAAGCACTTGAAAGGCTGGGTTCCCCTGATTTCAGTACTCAACTGGCTTACGTGCAGAGCAGAGCATTGGAGGAGCCTCTGCTCAACTGCGCCATGTTTCAGTTGTTGTTGGCTTCCCGAGCCAAAGAGGGGGCTATTAATGTGTTTTTCTTTCTTCTGTTAAAGGACAGGTAGCTGCAGAAGTCTCTCTTAATGTAGTCACTGCCACTTGAACAGCTCATGTGAAAATTAACTCATACCACAAAAATAAACTTGAAACTGAGCACATATTTCTTCAATGAAAACTGGCCAGTTCTGTAATGTGTTCCACTATCCCATATTTTGCATACAATTGAGATATCTATTATGAAATGAAACCCAATCTATATAACCTATCTAATATTTATCTTTCTTTATGAGAGCAGTTTGGAAACTCTCTGTGTGATCTTACATAATTTTAATAACTGGTTGCTGATGGATTTCAATATTAACTCTGACTCTCCTGACTGGTAGGGTGTTGAGGCTTAATTTTCAGGAGAATTTCACTAATTGTTCCTACACTGCGTAGGGGTGAAGGCATCTAAGAATATGTGTATAAACTTGCATTTGAGCCCACAAAACTGGTAATTGCAGGGCCGTATCCAACAATGCTGATCACTTCAGCCTGGTCTAGTAAAGCACTCAGATGTATAAGGAAAATTTTCAAAATTACAAAGTCCTATTATCAAAACAGGACTGGATGCCCCATCCCTGGAAACATGCAAGGCCAGGTTGGACGTGGCTCTGAGCAACCTGATCTGATTGAAGATGTCCCTGCTTCTTGCAGGGGGGTTGGACTAGATGACCTTTGAAGGTCCCTTCCAGCCCTAACTATTCTATGATTCTATGAAATCATCATAGGCCCTGTAAAGCTAATCCTAACGTTCAGTGAAATTCTGAGTTAGAAGCAAAGGGATGTTAATGCTGGTGCCTAAATTGTAGGTGATCTCCTCCCAAGAAAATTCCCGTCTCCAGTTAGATGTTCCAGGAATCACCAGAAGGTGGACTTAGATACCTAACTAAATTTTTTTGTAAAAAAAAAAAAAAAAAAAAAAAAGCCCTGACTTAACACTGAAAGTGCCTAAATACTTTAGCCATGTAGATTTCTACTTTTTAACACTCATCCCATAATTTTTTACAATAAGGGTGGTGAGACACTGGAACAGGTTGCCCAGAGAGGTGGCAGATGCCCCATCACTGGAAACATTTAAGGCCAAGTTGGATGGGGCTCTGAACAACCTGATCTAGTTGGAGATGTCCCTGCTCCTTGCAGGGGGGGTTGGACTAGATCACCTTTAAAGGTCCCTTCCAACCCAAACCATTCTATGATTCTAAAATTCTATCGTTGTTGCTACTGTGTAGAGGCATATCCTAACTGTGAGTTACTTTCTGCTGTAACCATGCTCTATCTCTGAGTTAGAGGAAGACACTTATGTCCAGTCAGGATTCCTATGGATCCTTTTGATGAGACAGACATCTTAGGACAGGTCTGTTCTTTCTTATAACAACACAGATAAAGATCTATTTCCTTTATAGCTGACACCATAATCATTTGACTATCTATCTGGAAAGAAGGAGATCAAGTTTCACCTCCCTATCCTATGCTCAACAAAGAGTTGAGCATAGGTCCTTCACATCCTAAAAGAATATCTGAATCATCCAGGTATTCAGTACAGTGAACAAAGCCCTTTCAGTTCTCGTTCTGAAGATGTTCCACCTGAAGTAAATAATTATACAGTCATAATTAACCAGCACTTAACTCTCACACTTCTGAAGTTGGAGCCTTAACCAAGAGGCTGTACAGTCAGTCCTTGTTCTTGTTTAATTTTGTTCTGCTGACTAGTCGTTATGTACACAACAGAACTGGCAGTCAGGAGAACAAGAAAGGCATGATAGTGAAGAAGAGTAAAGATGGAGCATTATATTCAATAGCCCATTGACTGGGAAACTCAACTCACTTAGAACGGTTAAGACAGTGATTTAAATAAAGATGAAGAGAAGACCTGCAAACATCTATCCTATTTAACAGGTGAATTTTCCAGCCAATGAGCCATTGAGTACAGCACTCCCTCTACCCCATTTCCATCTTTTGTGTAAAGCTTGGTATGGCTGATATATGACAAGAACTTAGGCTGGATTTGGACCCTGGGGAGATACACTGAGGCAAGGCTGATTTTGTGTTGAAAGTTGTGTGTCACTCTGGAACACATTGCTGTCTATTTATCACCATATATGTACTTGTGTTCCTACTCCTCTGTTGTGGACTCTCTTTCCACATAAAATAACCATGGGCAGGGCAATATCTCACTTTTCAGTACTGCTAGGGTTACAGTTCCAAGTTTCTCAATAATACCCCATTCTAAGCAGTTTTGCACATCCTCACCAACGGAAACAAGTATATGTGGAACAAAAGACTTTAGGCACTTTGGGACTGGGCAGCAGCTAGGTGACGGTGCTGGAAAATTCAGTGATGGCTAAAGATAAAGACTAGCTTAAGCTAAAGATTGTGGGGTTTGTGCTTGACACTCATATGCAACTCAAATTATATACATATCTAACAGATACGTATATATAAATGAGGAAATATTTTGTAAAATATGTTACACTGGTCTTTTATTGTGGCTTAATTAGTTTATAAGCCATTATTATAAGAATACTTTCATAAGAAATCCAAGCCAAATTTTACAACATCTTTAACCAAACTTTGAAAGAAACACAAAATTTAAGGTCTATAGAAGTATTACGTAAAATAAAAAAAAACTCTGTGAAAAGAGAAAAAAATGCCCCAAATTAACAGGTAGCATCTTCAAGCAAAGTAGTTCAGCATTGTGCTTGTATGCATAAGAATTTAAAGATACATTTCATAAAAAAATTAACTATAGATAGAATAAAAACAATGTTTTCATTCTAATTCATTGTCTAAACTGAAGAAAACATAGGAAGACAAATCAGTAGTTAGAAGAGGGAAGGTTATTCTTTGTTTTTCACTTTGAATTATTAAAATTATCAAGGACATGTGTACATTCCTAGGAAATTTTTAATTTGATAGTGAAAATTGTGTAATATTTAACTATTTTAGAAATGAAATATGCCTTTATACATGTAAACTAGTAAACTTGATTCCATGTAAAAAAGAGTAATAAAAGCAACAAATGCAGACAGTCATTCAGATGAACTAGTAGAGTTAGTTTCCATTTCCTTTTCTTGATTCTTCCCCAGTTGTTATATTCAGTCTTTCCAATGTGACTATATTATCATCCACAAAATTTTTAGCATCATCATAATCATAAAATATATACTTTATATCTTTATAAATCACAGGAGGCTTAGCAGACCCTAGTAATGCCACATCTGCTTTAATCCTAGTAAATTCTAGCCTAAGACAGCATAGCCTGTGGTGTCTCACCTGAGTTCTCGGAGACATTTCAGGAAATGTATTAACTCTGTGAGTCAGTGAAATAAATGCAAACAAATATAGTGGTCAACAGCCAAAGAAAAATTTAGCACTCTAAAGGGATTTTGGCAGAAGCCTGCGTTGAAAAATCCAACTGTATTTTATGTATGTCCCTTAACCATCAATCAGTTCTGCTGAGATGAGCAGTCCAATTAGCTGCCTAATTTTTGATGTCTGATACATGTGTTCACAGTAAAAAAAAAAAGTGTACTTAGAGGACTGGTCTTTCTTTGATCCAAGAAACTAAGGTCTACAGAACAACAAATATGAAAACATTGTAATGTCAAATTCCACATCCTAATCTGAAACAAAAATCTCACAGTTCCAAGTACCTCATTGTTAGGACAAATTTGATGCAAAGATGTGCAGCTAAGACAGGTGCCTACACTTCATTTTCAGGTGTACTAAATACAGGTAAAAAATTGGTAAGTGAATTTTTTTGTGGATATGTTTTGCATCTGGACCAAAAAAACCCATTTCATCCTTCTGCCAAATTTATCCCAAGTGCTACCTAGATCATGTTCTGGTTTTCCAATATAGGACAGTTCTATAATAACTGCTTAAGCATGCCATGTAGTATTAATCTTCCTTGTGAACTCAGTCCCAAACCAGTTTCCATGGAGAGAAATTAAGAGGTATGTACAGGCAAAGGAGAAAATATATGGCTTGCCAATGATACAGAAAGGCTCTTTAGATGGGAGCTATGGTAGAGAGGAAGGATTTTTCAACTGAGAGATTGCAGAACTGAGGGGAGAGCAGCATTAGACAGAGAGTACAGAGGAGAATATGAAAAAAAAATAAAAGAGACATATATGTTGAAGTAGGTTTTGGATTTGTTTTTAAAAAGACAATTGTGACATTGATCCAGAAAAGGATGGTGGAAGGCTGCTGAAGTGCCTAAAATAGGAAGTGATTTGGATGTCTGTGTGAGAAGGAGGCACCAGCATTTGACACATTAGGGGGGGATGAGGAACTATGACTTAGAGTCCTGAAAGAAGGGAACTACAATAGTCAAGGTGGGAAAAGATGAAGGCAGAAGCAAAAGAGACATACTGTTGAAGTGGAAATAGGTAGAGAGGTAGACACAGGAGGTGTGAGAGAAAGAGCAACACTGGGAAATGCATGTGGATTTTGGGCAGTGGGAATAAATGTGTGAGAACTCTAAAGGAATATAGAGGAGTAAGGCTTGTATTTAATAATGTCTGAGAGAGCAATGTTGCTTTGGGTTTGCTGTCAATTTTGGTTGCCAGGTTATAAACCCATCTAGATAAAATGATACTATCTAAAACACAAACTTATTTTAAACAATGCTCTGTTTATTGTAATAGTTTGTTAGCCAAGCAATCTCGGCAGTAGCTGCAGCTGTGGCTTGTTCCATCTCATCAGTAATTTTAACTCTCTTATAGTCATTAGCGTGAAGCTTTTCACAGTATTTTAAAATTATAAATATACTTTCCTCCCAGTTCTTGAGTTCCATTTTGTTTGACTGGACTGTGCATCCTTTAACATCTAAATAATTTGCCCTGAGAGTCATCACAACATAGCTACACTTTGTAACAGAAGATGTGAATATGGTTCTGATAAAGCTCTGCAATGTTGGGGTTTTTTTTAAAGTAGCTTTGAACAGTTTATGATTACCTATAACAAGTATCTTTCTCCATAACATAGTCCAAAGATCCAAGTCCTAAAATAGTGTGCATCTGTGTGAGACAGCAACCATGATATCTCATACATTGTTTTATCCTCACTGTTTGTTTTGTGTGGAGCACTGAGTAGGCTTTTACTTATGTCTGCTTTAAACAGTGTTTGCCTGCCCTAAGACTTTCGAAAAGACTCCAGGATGAGGTTAGCACGATAAAGAGCTTGATTTCTCTAAGCAACAGTCATTCAGACTGACAGCATCCATTCATTTACTGGAGACTAAATATATATATATATATATATATATAAAAGACTCAACTGTTGGACTTACTGACTCTTGAAAGGGCAGCTACACTATCATTACCACCAAGTGCATACAACCTGAGCTTGATGTTGGCCTACTTAAAATTACTATTTGCTATGAAGGGTTGGCAAAGCAATTTAAAAAATGATGTGGTAAAAGTAAGAGAAGCCCCATTAAAAGCTTTTTCTTTCCTTTAAACAAGAGTGAACGCAGTAGGACTCTGAATTTAACCCACTTTCCTTTGTCTTTATTAACATCTATTAACCGATTAGATTTCTTTTAGAAATAATTGTGCCTTGTCAGGTAACTGTATAGTTGTGGTTTCTGATTGGGGAAAGGTATTACATCCAAACACTGAAGACAGATAAAACCAGATGGATGCATCTGTCTGTCCACCCATCTATCCACTCAAGAAGCGTTTGGGTGTTTTTAGGGAATTTAAAGCAGTGGTGCAAGTCATAAACAAAAGGGGCATTTTTAAGAAGGAAAATACACTTAATGAAATAGATGTCAAAATTATTTTATTGTCAACATTGACATTATCCATGATACAGCGATGTTGTGTGATTGTTCCTATGGAATACTAGTTCTCAGAACCATAATGAGTTGCTATTAGAAAAAGCAGGGACATATTATTAGTATCCCCACAGAGTTATCTTCTAAATTATTTATGTGCAACACTTCTGCGTAATGGCAGTTTTAAACTCAAGCAAACAAAGCAAACCACACAATAAAGAGAGGGGAAGAGAATTGTACAGAAACTCTTTCTGAATGCCTGTAGTTAGAAAGGCGAGTCAAACAAACTAACCAGATTTTGTTTCCTACTCAAATTCTCATGAGGTTTGCAATAGACAGCATCAAAGCTTCTTGGGGTTGTGTCACCTTGATAAAAGATTGAACGGCACTGTACCTGTTATATCTCTCACATTTAAAATGCAAAGGAATGCAACTTTATTTGTCTGGTGCAAGTTTGCTTATTGTCTTTGAAATTCCAGAGCAGACCCTTCACAAAAAGCTTAGCTATCAGAAGGGTCCAAATAACACCAGCGCCTTGTGTTACTCTTACGTTCATCCCCGAGGCTATGGGGCTAGGTTTGCACAGGAGTTGGAGGGACAGCGGGGAGGGTTGTTGTTTTTATACAAACTTAGCATTGGGAATTACTGATTCTGCTTTCTACACTTGCTTTACCTGTACAAAGTGTAATGATTAACATTTTAGGAGTCAACACGTTTCAGAGAAATTGAGATGGGATGCTTTTTTTAAAAAAATAAACAATTTCAGTCAAACTCAAATCTGCTTAGTGCAGAGAGGATTTGGGTAAAACTGAAGAGAAAATAGCTTAGACTGAAGGCTCTAATGGTCTCCTTCTAGTCTTAAACTTTGCATTTATGAACATATAAAGATCATTCTGTTCGCTTTCCATTAACCAATCTATGAAGTTTTCCCAGCTGAAATCACTGTCTTATTAACTTACCGAGTAGCTAAATTTGGTTACTTAAAAACAAATTCCTAACCCACAAAAAGGAAGAAAAAACATACAGCATGGCTTTTTTTCCCCTGTAAAAGGAGTATGTAGCTAAATATTCTCAGCTTTTTGTCAGTCACAATGCAGACAGGCTTTTAAAGTATCCAGTTATTCTGAGTGCCTCTTTTTCTGGGCATTTGGATTAAGGTACTCAAAGTAAACACGCAATGAACATGGTGGCCTTTTTAAAAGCAAAATGACCCTTACATGTACTAAACCCCTTATTTGCCTTATGCTACTTCAGTTGCACACCAGCACCCTCATTGATTACCATGGAGTTACATTAGTTTAAAATTGGAGTAACTGAGGAGTGGATCAGGTCCTATAGTCAGACATATGTTTTCCAGTAGATAATGGCTACTTATATATTTATGAATTTTAAAATGCTTTTCAATTCAACTATCATAGTTACTATGTGCAGGAAGTAAAGAAGTAAATTGCAACCAAGCTTTCAGGGGTTTATTCCCTCATGGAGCACTTGTACTGCAAGTATCAGGGGAGGGCAACTGTATAGTGCCCTCTACATAATAAATGACACTGTTGAATATTCTTAAAGTAATGTCTCTGTGTGCGTGGTTTTAGGGACAGAGTTATTTATCTGTAGGGTTTTACATTCCTAAATACTATGCCATCATTTATTTAACCCAGCTTCATGGAAAGTTTCAAGGAGGTTTAAAATAATTGGTACTCAGACCTGTTCTGTCTATTCTATCCATGGAAGCAGCAAGTACTCACAGGGTAATAAACAGCTTTCAGGCAAATGTGTAACTCCAGTGTCAATGGGAGTTATGCGCAGAGACTCAGAGCAGAAACAGTATATAGCTCTCCGTTCCTGAACATGACAGTCATAATAAACCTTAACCTCGACATTCCCTGCTTTCCTCAACCACAGCTGAAAATGCTACACACATTTATACCATCTAATGAACCAGACATTAAATGGAAACCACAAATCTATACCAATAGATTATCAAGAAGAGAAGTGTGAAGTGAATACTTGTTCATTGTAGTGTCATGGCAGTTACAAAGAGGAAACACCTAATACATCATCATCATCTTCCTTCAGCAAGAGTAGGGGATAATCTACCAATGGAGGTCCCACCAGCTACTGAAGTAATAGCTTGTAGACCAGATAGTGCAAACACACAATGCAAAATCCTAGGGGACAGAAACTCAGACTCACCATGGTGAACCTGGTAAGAGAATGATGGATGCTTATTTTACTCTTTGTTGATGGCAATACAAAGGAAGGACAGACTATGGATTGAAGTGGGGGTTTGTGTTCGAGTGAATTGTGTCTGGTTTATGAATCAGTCATATAGCCTTTTTATTAACATATATAAACCAATTAATTGTATATGATTATTACTCTCATTATGAAAAGAAGTGAGGGGGTATAAGATTTGTTCTTTCAGCAGCAAGTAAGTAAAGAAAGGGTAGGAGTGAGCGGAGTTTAGAATTGACTCCTTTTCCACCCACGCCTCTTTTGAGCCTGGGAAAAAAACCAGCACTGAAATGATAGCAACCTATAGCAGATAGTGGTCAGTAATGAGTACAAGGGCAAAGTAGGAAACTGCTTTTGCTATGCCTCAGAGACATTCCATGCTATTCCTACAGTTTTAGTAATAATCAAGCCCTTAGTCTACGTGACACTGTTTCCTATCGGTTAATGATAGTAATTATTTCTTCCTCATCTCACCTCTCATTTTCCTTATGTTGTCATAATACATTTTCTATTGTTTCTGAGACAATTTGATAATGAAGGGCACAAAAATACCTAGGCACTAATATGTCCATGCCTTTACACTGCACAGGATTTACCTTCCTCTGATTGAAATTCCAATGATGGCTGAGGGCCTGATTGCACTAGCTACAATTACTAGAGTCTGGTTTACAATTTGTTCTGCAACTGTTATTCACATGTAACTTTTCAGAAGTCTTTCTAAGATTATTTTTTTTTATGTGGGATAATTAGCCTGATATTTAAGAATTCTAATCTCATATAAATGTTCAATCAAAACACATATTTTCCTGTGAGCTAAAAATGCCTGGATTTCAGTTTTGATTCTCAAAAGAATGTCATTGTTCCTGCAGGACGTGCAATGGAACATAAAAGAGCACTTTACCTCACCATTTGAATTGGATGAATTTTTTTCTTCGTCTCTATTTTCTTTATTTTTAAGTGTTTAATTGATTATTGTTGTCTAGGGCTTTTTTTTTTGTTACCATCTTTATTTTCTAGTCCTGTAAGTGTGGATTTATTACTTTTGGAAAATCTACAAAAAGAATGTTGCCCTCATTCTATGCTTTTGATTTAATATATTTAATTTCTAAATAAAAAAAAAATAGACATTTTCAATTTCTAGACCCACTCAGTTAGCGGTCTTTCTTAAGGGACTACGAAACAGGATGCCAATTAATTCCGACTGTATGATGTGTTTTCCAAGACCCACCAATTCACCTCTCACAAGCCACAAAACAAATGTTGGTAATTGACTTTTGGCAAGTACAGATATGAACTGGACTAGAACTAGAATTACAAATGTTTTGGTATATGAAATACTTCCTTATCCATTATATAAACACTTTACCAAAGTGGTAGACAGACAAATTACTATGTCTTCATGACTCTCTAGGTTAATGCCTCCCTCATAAAAGGAGGAGGAAAGAGAAGGATTTAAAAAAAAAATCCCAGTAAAGAATCTCTTACCTTTGCAGAGAGCAAGAAGAAATTCAACCCAGCAATCAAAAAGAAGATTGAAAAATCAGCCACCAAAAGTGGGAGGGCACAATGTACAGATAAAGGGGGAAGTAACTGTACTTCTACAGCATGCATAGAAAAGAGGGACACCTGAAACGTTTGGCTGGTTGTGAAATACATTTGTGGGCAAATCCACATTTTGTGTTGAGGAAGCACAACTTAAACCAGAGCACAGTAAAATGTGGTATCTTCACTGTCATGTTTGAATAGGGATTATTAGAGCCCCTGGTTTAAAAAAGAGAAGAATGTTAATGTAGAATTCAGGACCTGTAGCAGCAGGCAAAAGAACTATTTTTATCTGCTTATAATGAGGAAATATGTAAGCTTATATGCATTTTGGTTCAGCTTACCTCTATTTAGTTTTAATCCAGGCCTATTTTTATGGATTTATTTTAAATACATTTCCTATTAAGCAAATAAAGTTGAAATTCTTCTTAACAGGTGGCTCATATAAAAACAGATCCAATCAACTGTCTGACAAAGTGAACACCGTGGAGGAGAACAGGAAAGTCAATCCACTTTGGCTTGTACCAAAAGAAGCAACCTGCCAGAGGCCAACAAAAGAACAAGAGGTGGAAGTGAGCTGAAGTGTCAGGATCCAGCTGGTTTCAGGGACCCAGTTCTAGGTCTGTCATAGGAATAGTAAGTTAGATTTTCCCTGGTTTTGCACTATGTAAAGTCGCTCAACATCTACAAAGTTTCTCTTCATTTACTTTGGGACAAGCAGGAGTGTCATCAGACCAATCTCTCACAAAATTTTATATCATACTTTACAGGCCCAGTCATTACTGGAGGAAAGATATAAGCGGTAAATATCAATGCATCCATTTTATTTTTCCTTTAAAGAAAACTTTTATACATTTGAAGATTATAACTAAACAAGTTGTTTAAAAAAATCATTATTTCATGAAGAAAGGAAGAGATGAACAGAAATTGCTACAGTTCTTCAACTTGGCAACAAGAGTCTTTTCCTTCTCAGTTTTCAGGAAACTGCTATATCTTTGGGTATTGTACTGCAATTGCTTTTTGAGTAACTTATTGCAAGTACTATTTGAGGACTGATTCAAAATTCAAAATTGAAATCTATGGAAAAACTCCAACTCACTTCAGCAGGCTTTGAGACAGGAACATGGACAATCTGAAGGAGAGACTAAGGGAATGAAACTACTTTGAAAATCTACCAGCCCCCAAGCACTGCCTCATGTACATTACCGACATAGTGCCCCAATGTGACTTTCCAGGAAAGTAAGAGAAATAAGCAGCAAAGTGCATTTATATTTCAGATAAAAAATTTGGGGGTTTTTAAAATGTTTTTATGTTGTTTTTACGCTTTTCTGCCCAACATTTTAATGCTATTTTAATGTATTTTTATCTTGGTGTATTATATAATCATAGAATCATAGAATGGTTAGGGTTGGAAGGGACCTTCAAAGGTCATCTAGTCCAACCCCCCTGCAAGGAGCAGGGACATCCCTGACTAGGTCAGGTTGCTCAGAGCCTCATCCAACCTGGCCTTGAATGTTTCCAGGGATGGGGCCTCCACCACCTTTCTGGGCAACCTGTTCCAGTGTTCTATAACTCGCATCGTAAAAAAATTTTTCCTAATTTCTAATCTAAATCTACCCCCCTCTATTTTAAAACCATTACCTCTTGTCCTATTGCAACAGGCCCTACTAAACAGCCTTTCCCCATCTTTCTTGTAGGCCCCCTTGAGGTACTGGAAGACCGCTATCAGGTCTCCCCGGAGCCTCCTCTTCTGCAGGCTGAACAGCCCCAACTCTCTCAGCCTGTCCTCATAGGAGAGGTGCTCCAGCCCTTTTATCATCTTCGTGGCCCTCCTCTGGACCTTCTCCAACTGGTCCATGTCCTTCTTGTGTTGGGGGCTCAAGAACTGGACACAGTACTCCAGGTAGGGTCTCACCAGGGCAGAGTAGAGGGGGAGAATCACTTCCCTCGACCTGCTGGCCATGTTCCTCTTGATGCAGCCCAGGATGTGGTTGGCCTTCTGGGCCGCAAGGGCGCATTGCCTGCTCATGTTAAGCTTCTCATCCACCAGCACTCCCAAGTCCTTCTCCTCAGGGCTGCTCTCAGTCCATTCCCCGCCCAGCCTGTATTTGTGCCTGGGATTGCCATGACCCAGGTGCAGGACCTTGCACTTGGCCTGGTTGAACTTCATGAGGTTGGCACGGGCCCACCTCTCCAGCCTGTCAAGGTCCCTCTGGATGGCATCCCTCCCTTCCAGCGTGTTGACGGCACCACACAACTTGGTGTCGTCGGTGAACTTGCTGAGGGTGCACTCTATCCCACTGTCCATGTCGCCGACAAAGATGTTGAACAGGGCCGGGCTCAGCACGGACCCCTGAGGGACGCCACTCGTGACCGGTCTCCACATGGACATTGAGCCGTTGACCACCACTCTCTGAGTGCGGCCATCCAGCCAACTCCTTATCCACCGAGTGGTCCGTCCATCAAACCCATGTCTCTCTAGTTTAGAGAGAAGGATGTCATGCGGGACAGTGTCAAAAGCTTTGCACAAGTCCAGGTAGATGATGTCAGTTGCTCGTCCCTTGTCCACCGATGTCCATAATGTCATATAACACAAAAATATATTAGTATAAGAGTCCAGTTCTTCACCAGCTCACCTTTATTACTTCAGTGTTTAATTACTTGATGTTTTAACACCTCTGTGGAAGCACACAGCTCCATCCCAGTGTTACAGTCTGGCAACCGTACACTGCTCACATAATGAATCCACTTGCTGACTTCACTGCTAATACTTATTGTCAGCAAGTCTGTGCAGACTGTTAGAACCTTCTCAGGTGATTGAATAATTTAGGGGACAGGTTTCCAAAGCTGTCCATGTACCTAAAACAGACATGTGCTTTGTGGTATTTATAAAAGCATGTGAGGGCGATTTGAAATCAACCCACTATTACATGGATGCTGTCTACAGTGAGCTTCGCATCTCAGCTGGACCTTTGAGGAGCTGCTGTGTTACGACTAATAAGTCTACAAATCACGTATCCTGGATTAGTTCTCAGAAAAAGGGAAACCAGAAATTTTTGAGTGAAGTTGTAGGAAATATTTGCAATGAACATAATTGCATAAAACAAATATAATACTGAGTTCCAGCAAAAAAAAAAAATAAACTTCAGCCCAGGTTCATAGAGTGATTCTGGAATCATCTTTAATTTTGCATTACAGTCATGTCATATTTCAAAACTGAAGAAAACATTATAGCTAAACTGATGCTCAAACCACAGCACTGCTTCTGGGTTTGTCACTGTTTCTTGGAGAGAAATGAAATTTTTCATTTTAGTGGGAGTTTTGACATGTAAAAATAAACATTAAGTCGTGTGGCTGAGGAATAAAGCTCCTCCTCAGAACTGCTTTTATGCAAACACGACCCTCCAGAACCTCGATGTGCCAAAGACTGTTGAGACTTGCTCTCCCTGATTTAGCAGTTTACTTAAGCGTGTGCCTGTCTATAAGCACATGGATAACCTCATTAACATGACTGAGAGTCAGGCAGGTGCTATGACAGCCTAATGGAGTTAGGCCTCATCTGAAGAATGGGTTCTGATAGTGTTTGTTCCTGAACAAGTCAGCCAACAGTCATCTCAGGTTTTTTTACTGATCAAACTATTTTATCCTTTGTATCGATGGCCTTTGATTAAACTTAGCAATGGGATACTCAGCAAGAGTGAAAATTTTTCATTCTAAATAAAATTATTTTAGCTCATTATAATTAAGGCTATAATCATAATGAATTTTATTTTGAAATGTTAAACTAGTGATTCACCTCAGGAAAAACACCCAAGGTATCTGTGAGGAAGATGGCATCTACTTTTCATCCAGAAAGAGGGTAAAGTCTGAGAAATGATGGAGCAGAAGTAAAGCTAAATGCACAAGAAGCAACTGAGAAAAGGCCTTATCTGGAACTGAATGACTGGGTTTTTCCTCAGTTTACTCCCCAGATCCAAGTAATGAGACCTTCAGGGGACCGGCAGGACTCATCTTCCCCTCCAGAAAGCAATATTGTTCTCTTGTGTAGAAATGAACTCTGAACTACTGTGCCTTCGTTTTTCTCCTCCTTTTATATCTCCCATTGACTAAACTGCTGGGCTTTAGTAGGCACTGAAAAGTTAAAGTTCAGAGAAGGACAGCCATCATGGAAAACATAAATGGACAGACCTCACCACATCCAAAACCTTCACAAAAGAGTACAGTGTTAAGGAAGTTCCATGTAAAGTTAATAGAAAAATCATGATTTCCTTTTGAATATATAAAACAGAAATATTCCCAGTGTCTTCCAAAGCACTTACTATCTTACAGGACACTGTGCCCATCAACATAAACTATATACATTTTTGAAATGTGGTGTTGCTTTTTATTTTTTTTTTTCCTTCCATGTAAAATAGCATATTCTTCCTGCACAGAGAAAATAGTCTTTATTAAACTTGCAGGCTTACAAATGAACAAGGCCAGACAATGTAAAAAGCTGGAGAAACTTTTTTGGGGGTTGATTTATGTTGAAACAAGCGAGTGAAATACAGTATATTTTATGTTGATAAAAGATGGTTTATAAAAAACCCTTCAAAGTGCAACGTTTTGCAAACCTCAGTGAAAAATGAATTTTTAATAAGGCTTGCCTCAGTGGTAGTCTTGGCCAAGAAGAGATTTCTACTATGCAAGTCCATTATGGAATTTTGACTTGAGAAACTCTGTATGGACTGTGTTTTACATTGGTCATTGAATTTAGTAAGGAATACAGATGAAAAAGAAAGAAATTATAGAGCCAGTAGAAAACAAAGAACAATTGCAATCTATTTAAGGCACCAAGCACATTCTAGACTATAATTTTCTTGTTTCTACAGAAATGCTATTCTATGATGATCCAAATTTTTTAATCTCTTTCTGCTTCCATTGGTAGTTTCTAAGATGAAACATAGAATTCTCTTGTTTCTGCCATCCGTAAATTAACCCATACTCCACAGAAGGTTAATATCAATCTCTTATGATTTTATTTGTTTTAAGTGGATAAGAATAAAAGCACATAGAAGTACAATCTAAATCTTCAAATTTATCCCAGTGCTCAGTTTCACCTAGAAATTGCTCTTTTATCATTGGTAACACTGAACTAATGAGCTCATCATTCCAATTTTATCCTCCAAATAACAACAACAAAAAAAGGAAGACAGCTGAGTTTTCAGACAGCTGTATAAAGGTCTATCATTCTGGATTATTCACTTTGGTAAACTGGTCACTAGACACGACTGCCTCTTTGAAAATTCTGACTCGTGAAGATTTTTGCCAAGCCAGCATTCCTGATTCCTCATTGACCCACATCTTGGGTACATACACCACTTAATGCAAAGGCAGTATGAAATACTCTTGGTACACTCCTTGTTTAATAGGTATTGTGGGCTTTTATGTGTAAAGGAGTTTGGGCTACAAAGAAGGCAGTTTTGGTGCCAAATGGAAAAGGGACAACTTCTTAAGAATATACTAACATTGTGTTTGCCACACCCTATCCCAGACAAAAGTCTCAGCTAACTAACAGTGTAGGAAACTAGTTACCAGGTTTCCTTATTATACAACATTTCTCCAAGCAGCAGCACACCTTGAATTCATGAAGTCCAGCCTAAGGAGGTGTTAAAACTTTTCTAGGTTCACATGCTGCAGTAGGCTTGAACTTCAATTCAGAGAAGACATGGAAGTGTGCTTGCCACCTTATTGTGAACTCTCCAGGGAAATAATGTTCAGTGTAATATGCATAAGCATTGCTACCTCACAGCGTCTTATGGTAAGACCAGTAGCAGTAATCAGCTAAAAGTCTTTAAATAGTGCAGACCCACTTACTTTGCTGTGTTTATGCAAGAGTTTAATTGGGCCAATAAGTTTGATTGTATCTGGATTTAAAAAATTCAGTAAATCATAGCATCATGGAGTGGTTTAGATTGGAAGGGATCTTAAAGGTCACCTAGTCCAATCCCTGTGCCATGGGCAGGGAAACCTTCCACCAGATCAGGTTGCTCAGAGCCACATCCAGCCTGGCCTTGAACGTTTCCAGGGATGGTGCATCTACAACTTCTCTGGGCAACCTGTTCCAATGCCTCACCACCCTCATAGTGATGATCTATGTTTTCTTGGAGTTGAGGCCTTAGGTTTGGGCTGACCTTTGCTATTTTAGCTCAGAAATGTAAGTAACTGAAGCAATTATTACTGTAACTGGTATTTTAACAGCCACAGGAGTCTGGTAAAGGTATGGTATTTTCACATCAGTTTTCAAATCATCTGACTTTCCCAACAGTTTACAAAATTACAGTTGCCCTGACTTCTTCTAAAATATAAGCAGAGTTAATGGGTATTTTTTTGTTGTTTTTATCAATCCGATAGCTGTTTTTGAAAAGAAGTGCCTAAGCGGTACATAGAATTACAGTTCTTAAATAACAAATAATGCTGTATACGCCTCTCTTCCTACATGTTTTCCTTAGAAGTCGGTAGGAGAGGGGGGAAATGCAAGAATTCAATGAAACATAACCAGTAAGTAAACCTTTCTATCCTCTTCAATTACACAAAAATAGGAAGGGAGCATCACTTTCAAAGGAACAAATGTTACACAAGACATGCCCTTTAAATCCTTTTTAAGGCTCTGTGACCTGTAAAACTATCTGCAATATCAGCAACAGAGAGCCTTCCACAGAACAAATGCTTATGTTTTATGTGTACTGTATTTGCTAATCATTAGTTCATAAGCAAGAGCAGATATACGGCGTGCTATAAATAATGGCGGGAATGTAGAAGTGAATTGATCTGTCTGGCTATCTGGTAGCGCGGCTGGCAGAGAACCAGTTTTGAGCGGCTGCCAACTACCATGGACCCAGGCAGTGATTTGTCTGGGGGTCTTGCCCTGTCAGGCAGAAAACAGTCTTAAGCTGAGCTCCCAGAATGGTGAGCACCGCCTACTGCTCAACAATGAGCATTTCCTGCAGCGTCCCCTTTACCCACTTAGTTAAAGAGCAGAAAACACGCGTGGGTTACGAAGCTATGAAACCAAGCATCTAAAAATATTAATTGCTGGATAGAGGGGCTGGCGTGCCTGTGAACTGAAGTGAAATGCATCGTTCAAATCGACTGTGCATGCAGAGAGTGAGAAACTGGGAGCGCGGGCCACACGAGCACGCAGAAATGAACCGAATTTATTCTTTTGCTGGAGCCCGCACAGCATTCCGCAACAGTATGGTAGTCACTGCGCCAAAATCCTCATGGGTGGGGTAGCAAACAGCCGAAAGAACGGAAGCATTTATAGCGATCTAGATATTTTTAAGAGGATAATTATGCTAAATAATGTGATTGTAATAGAAACAAATGGGGTGGGGCTTTATTACAGGAAAGAAAGGAGGTGGCTCAGAAGCAAGTCCTGACAGCAAAACTATTTCCCCATCTCTAGTGCAAATGGAGCAAAATGGTGGGCTAATTTTCCCCTCTTCCTTTAAGTCAGTCATGCTGATCCACTTACTGCATTGCTTGAACTAGTTTTCCCTGTGTATAAACATGGAAAGACAGCTCAGGCAGCAAACTCACCTCGGGATGCCTTGCAGGGATTCAGTAATGTGCCTGCTTGGCACTGTTTCTTGTATCCCTCAAGGCTGTCTCCCAATCTCTTTGTAAGATCAGCCCTGGCTTAAAAAAAAAAAAAAAAGAAGAAGAAGAAGGAAAAAAAAAAAAAGAGTCCCATCAAATGATGCAGTTCAGCTTCATGTAATCTATCTTTGCTAGGTGATTCTGATTCACTGTTTAGTACAGAATCAGGGTGCGTCCGTGCATGCGTGTGTGTGTGTACGCGCGCATGTGTGCAGGCAGACTGATTATGCCTGTTCAGTATTTATATTCCTGTGTAAACCTATACATTATTTTTGCTCAGAAAGAGGGCAAGTTGCTAATTAAATACTGGTAAGTTGAATTTCTCCAATGTGAAGCTTATAGATCAGAGACCACAGGACTAGGGCTGCTGCTTTGGTTTTGAATTTGGCATTGCTTTATTGAATTTTATAAATACCAACTAAATTCAAACAAAACTGATTTAGATTTCACCTCATCACTTAAAATATATTTTGTAGAGTACAGCCTGTGCAGTAATCCTCTGCTATACTTTAATTTGGTTTTAATTTTATAGGCCCTGTTTTAACTGCATATTTCCAGACCTTTATTTCTCTCACAGCTCTTAGCAAAATGGTAGCTCATAAACACAAGCTCTGCTGTATAGACTTTGCATTTCATCCCAAAGTATTTCCTTTTTTATAGCCATGGTCTTTCCATCTTAGTGCTCTGAGCTTGGGTCACAAATCTCACTGCTATTCCAGTGTGTGACATCTTCGCTCGTTTGCCGCTGCTCATTAACAAACAATACTGCTGTGAAATTGGTTTAATGACAAAGTAATAAAATTGCTATTCTGCTCACAGATTGCCTGAGGCACTTTGAGCTCCTACAAGGCTTACTGTGGGTGCCAAGATACATTAAGCTGCTTATTCGTAAAAACTGCATCATCCGTTTTTTTCACAGGTTTTTTCCTTTCCCTATCTAGCCCCTGCTTCTTTTTATCTTCAAATAAAAAGATATATTTGCTTATGTTCTTCCATGCTGTCAAGTTTTTACTTTCATGCATATTTCTGGAAAATGAAAGTGTATTTCATTTCATTTTTCTTTTCAAAAGGTCACTCCGTCCCTATTGCAAGGTTGTTCCTGAACTCCAAACCCTCTGCAACGTAACATTAAGGGAGACTTATTTTAATATACCGTATTATGTAATTGGGATACTGGATAGAGTTAGTCCTATTTTAGGCATAGCTGGGTAAGAGAACTATTTATAGAATGAGTTTCCTTTTTTAAAGAACTGATTTATGCAATGCAACTATTTTCTGTCATGATTTTAAAGCTAAAGCATTTTTGTTGTTTTTTGTTTTAAACATGAAAATAATTATATCATACCTAGTTACTTTCCATATCCAAATTCTATGAATAACAAAATATGGCAGAGTAATGACAACCAAAAAGCTTTAGGAAGCACGTGGTTCTCATAATGAATGAACTGAATGTTTTAGAAAGTATTCTTTTTTTTTTTTTTTTCTAATTTGTGCGAGGCCCATACAGACTCAGAGATTTACTGCTGGCAGACAATGGTGAAACAACCCAGTTGCTCTTTGACAGGTGGACAGGTCCTGGTAATTATAGCCAGACATCTTAACACTACCAAAATGGTGTAAACAAACACGCAGTCCCAATCAATATTACTTACTTTCACATTTTAAACAAAACACGCTAAACATTTATATTTATCCGTTTTCATTCAGGGAATGATTGTAATCTCTAACTGCTTCACTGCACTTACACACGTACATCCACACACACCTTTCTAAATTATTTTTTAGGGAAAACAATAGGGGAAAAAAAAAGCCTATTTCTTATTTCCACCTCTATAACAAGTAATTCGACCTGCTGAATAGCTTCGGAAATGTGGTTTGGGTACCTGTGATGGTTAGCTAGCAGTGGAAAAACTGGTTCAGAAACAATAAGACCTGGTCTGAACATGAATCTCACACACACCCCCCCCCGCCACCCTCCCTTCTCCGCTTCAAACCTCAGACTGATCCTCCTTTCAAATATCTTGTGCTTCAGGGCTTCCCCAGGTCAGATTCATTGCAGAATGTGTCTGACCTGAGGAAGCCTCAGAGCATGAGATTTGAATGTAGCAGGCTGATGCAAGCCCAGGAGAGACTCCCAGACTAGCTAGCACCCCTCAGTGGGATTATCCAAGGTAGGAAGGCCTGCTGGAGGTCAGGAAAGGATTAAAAAACACACAGAGGGAAGTGAGGGATAATGGGAGTCACTATGGCTGAGTTGGGCTGCTGACTCTGCTCAGAGGTGGTCATGAATTAGGTTGGGAGACTGGGAAATAAAATGGAGGGAAAAGGAAACGGTGAGTCAGAGGAAAAAGATAAGCTGATGTTTAGGAGAATTTAACTGTCTGCTCGGAGGTAGACGGGACCTCCAGAAGTGTGGGAATGGAAAAGCTGGGAAAGGCTGGCAGTTACCCTGTTGATTGCATAGCTGAGGAGGAGTTAATAATGAGGTTTAAAACCGTGTATCACAGAAGGTTCAAATCAGAAGCTAATGCTTTTGGTGCCTTCTGTCAGTATTTTCCATTTCTCTTTTTCCCTGTGGTCTGTTTCTGTGTCCACTAAGAAGAGTGTAGAAAGCAAGCAAAAGCTGATTGTGGCTCTATCGTCTTTAGGTCAGGTCTTTTTCTTCCTCCATACCAGGTTTGAAACTTCCTCCGGCCTGTTCTAAACTCTGCTATCTGATCTTCGCTACCAAGGAGTCACCCATAAACTCTGTCGAGCCAGAATATGTGGGTGTGGGTGTGGTGGTGGTGTGAGCCTCGGATTCACTGACTCCGCACTTTGTGGGATTTCCCCACTACAGAGGAAACTCGAGCTGCTGGTTCACGCGCCTTTTGTGTTGCTGGAAAGTTGCAAAGGTGCTCATCATCTCAGTCATGGAAATCAATGGGAGTTAAGCCCTAAGCAGGAGTTAGGAGCGCACACGTGGAGATCAGAGCTTTGGTATTCAAACCAGGAGAAAACCTGCAATGCATCCACTGGAAATATTAATACAAGATTAATTAAGCTTCTGCTTAATTCTTCTGCTAGGCAGATTTGGGCTGATCTACTGTTCAAAGGAAAAATATTCAACTATCTACTTATCCTAAAGTCTACTGGAGAACCTGGAAGTATGTATCAGGCCCCAAGGATACTATTCAGAAGCTTCTGAATTACTTTCTTTTCCTGTCTGTGAAGCATACACTCCTAGCTTGCCTATTTTTCTATTCGCATTTTTATGGATCAAATTTAGGCCCAAAGTTTGTGCTGCAGAGAGCATATGTATATCTTTTCTTGGACCCCTGTGCAGAGCATAGGCGCAATCTGAGAAAAGAATTTGGCCCATATGAAGGGATTGTCAGGTTTTAAAGATGTGGTAATTACAAGCACACAAGGAAGCCATGAAAGTCTGGATGAAAAATTCAAATGAGCCAGCAAAGACACAAATTTGGCTTTGAACTAGGAAAGCGCTTGCTTTGATCCTGATCCTTTTGGGCTGCAACCACAAGTACTGACAAGGAGCCACATGTGTATACTGAGGGAGCTGGTGAGGCTGGCTGGGAGGTGTGTCCACTGCCTGCTCTTGCCACCCCGTGTGCTTACATCTGGTGGATATTTTCATATTTGGTATTTTTTCATTTTGTTTGCAATGGGTGGCTAACAGGGCTGTGAGCGCTGAGGACTGCAAAACTGAAAGGTTAAGGGATAAGAGAAAGATGGTGAACATAGTGATGCTAAAATTTTGAAAGGAAAATTACTGCGTCTGGGAACTATTCTACAGCAAGTATCTCAATCCTCCTTATCTCTTTCTTTCCCCAAATGGATAACAAAATGCCTCTGGCCCTCTATATGTTCTCAGGTTTAGTATATCCATGCTTTTCCAGACTGGCTCAACACACCTCATTTTGCTATTTTAGAACAGTTTTGAAAAATATCCTAGTTGTCTGTAAAGTGATAAATGAAGGATTTTTTAAAAAGTTTATTTATGAATCATTAGTGCAGTACTCCCGTGGCAGATAACCTGGTGGAGGTTTTCTGGTGCAAAATTGCTAGAAAGTGTGCTTGTGTTAAAACAGGCCAGAAAAATTGTCTGACCGTAGAAGAATACTCCAGCGTGACTATATATATATTCCCTATAACTTTGGTAGGACAGAGATGGGATGATGTGTGCTTGTAGGAGCTACATGGAACAGGAAGGGACAGTACGGACGCAGAGAGAGAGGACTGGCTGGGAAGAGCACTGTGGCCAGACACAGTCTGATGTGAAGGAGGCGCAGCAAGACTTGTCCTGGTTTATCTTTGCAAAGGTTCACAGCCCCCAAGGCCTGACACCTACAACTGTATTGAAGTGCAAACCTAGGAAAATGACCAGTTTGAAACCAGGCAAGGTGTAAAACAAGCTCAGCTTACTAGATGCACTTTTCATTAATTGTTTTCAAGTGTGAGGATACAGACACATCCAAACCATTATTTTTGAAGCCCCATTCATTCAATAAATTGCACAGGATAAGAAGAACTGGTTCTGTCCTTATGCAGGCCTGATGTAGCCTGCACCGGGCCAGGCCAGTCCCAGAAGAGACTGCGCCCCGAGACTCCCTCCCGAAGCACTGTGCTCCCCCTGCTTTTCCCCTTCTCCAAGGGAGCAGCAAGTTACTGCTAGCCCACACGAGCTGCAGATTATTCCAACATCTTCACTCCTCCCCCAAATCCGTTCATAGCAGCTTGTATTTTGAGAGTACAGGGGAAGAATCTCCTCAAGAGATAACACGTTGAAAATAAATGTTAGCTTCTATAAAAGGTACAAGCTTAAGTATGCCGTGCCCACCACATTTATTTAAGGATACTAGTTCCTTCAAGCAAAATGTCAATATTTTATTTCCCCCGAACTCTGAAATTGTGTTATTTTAGTTGAGAATTAAATCAAGTCTCTGGTTTTATTTTCTAATTGCAATAAACCTCCTCAAAGGAATGTAATTTGAAAGTTGTTTTAAATGCAGATGGTGCTAGATTTTAGTCTACAGGGTAAACTAGAAAAATGTTTGCTAATGATTACTAGATTCACTTTCCCAAACTCCCCAAGTATTATGTTTTATGAAGGACCGTGTCATTCAGTGATACTTGCACCATGACAATGATAACTAGCATGGTGCCACGGAAACCAGAAAAATGCATTTAGGGTTGGGCCTATGCATCAGAGAATAGAATCAATCTTCCTAATTAACTGCAAATTAGCAATCCCAAAATGAGTGGGATCAACCTGTCTTCACTGGCCAAGAATCATGTTAAGTATATAGCTTCCTCTAAGTGCCTCTAAATTACATTTACGCCTGTATAAAGTAACATTCTTTTAATCTAATGCTGCATTAGTGTCACTGTTCTCAAAGTTATTGCACTGTTTTAAATTTCAACAGATAGGTAGACAGATAGAAAGATAAACAAATTAATAGATAGTTATGGAGATAGCCTGATATTTTGTTATTCAGGGCTCAGAGTAGCTCATAAATCACACTGAAGCCACAAACAAGGTACTAATTAGCATAAGTCTCTGGAAAGAAAAGTTTCTGATGAACGGTGAAATTCTTTAAGGCCACTGAGCAGTAGCTATTAATAAAGATAAAAATAGTAAATGCAGAATGGAAGTTAAAATGTAAAAATAGGACACAGTAGATATTTGATTAATTCCATCCCTAATGATAAAAATTGCCAAATAATGTTAGGCTAGAACTAACATTACTGATATACTGTTTTTACTCTTCAGGGTGTATGATCAAAAAGATCGTGGGTATTGTGAGAGTACAAAGGACTGACCTAGGGTGAATTAGCTTAATTAGTTAATGCTTGTAAAGCACTAGATGGGTGTTAAGTATTAATTAATTATTAATTATTATTGGGTAAAGATGGGATTTGGAATCCCATCGCTCATACATGTGCCCCATCCTTCATGCAAGAGCTTCGTGGGGGCCCCACTGGTCTCTGCTTGCCTGCACGTTTCACAAGTCTCAGCGGTGGTTTGGCAGCCCCGCTTGCAGGGAGAGGGAAATGGGGAGACGTTAGGCAGCTTGTCCCGGCGGCTGAGTGAAAAGTTGGACAGAAAGACTTCATTTTCAAGTTTGTTACTGTCTCGCTTTGTGATTTGATGAGAGAATTTGCAGTTTTAAGCTGAGCCAAATTCTCTGTGTAAGTTCCTCAAGGAACTGAGGCTCAAATGAGTGTCCAAGTTTATCTGCCTGTAACATGAGGTTCAAAATGCTTTCCTTTCAGTGCTGTTGTGAAACTACATTTTTCTTCTTCTTCTTTTTTTTTGCCACTACCTAATAAAGGTCACTATCCGTACCTTTTATCATCATTTATACTGGTTAATACTTAAAGTGAATAGTTAGCTTTTAAATTACAGAGGATCCCTGAAGAGCTCACAAAAAAATACCTCCTCAAAATTATTCTGAGGTATCCTTCCCAGTCACCTTTGCCCAGAGCCATTCTTGATTGAATTGTTAGTAATGTTCATTTCAGGGTTTTTTTTTTCAGGGTTATTCAAATATTAGTTATTATAAATCCCACTAATACATTGACTCTCAGGCTAATATTTTCCTTTAATTTTAATATGATACATAACTATTGGTAAATGGCATTGAAAGGAATGTAACATTTATCTACATTTTACTTCACATTAGCATTGTTCAATTTCTCATGTTTTAAATTTTTCTGCCTGGCTGCTGCCTAGAAGAAAATACATGCTGGAATAATTATATGAACAATTTAGATTTAAACATACTGAATAGCAGAAGAGATCATGCCCGCCCATTTGTATTTTTTTCCCCCTTTCTCCATGCTAGTCTGGGAGATGAGTAATTTCTCTCCTCAGAAGCATACCTAATAGACAAAGCTCTAATGGTTAGAAGGGAGTGAGGGAGGAAAACGCTTTATTACTGCTGTTCAGATCAATACACAAAAATCTCAGGATGATAGGGTAATTAAAACACGCACAAAGTAATTCATCAACAGCCTTTCACTTGCTGTTGGAACCGCCTTTCTGATCCCTGATGTTTTTACTTGTAGGGATTCGAGACAGCTCCCAGCCAACGTTTCCCACTCAGCTTACAAGCCTGGTCTTCATTCACAAACAAGAAATTGTGTTGGCCTTGCAACAATTCTGCTTCTTGCTTTTTCATCCCTTCCCTGCTCTTTGTCTGACGTGAGATGGTAGCAAGCAGTGAAATTCACCTAAGAGCTAACAAAAAGGAGAAAAAAACCCCAATCTGCGCTATTTGACAAGTGAGAAGTTCAGCATCACCTAAATCACTGATAATTTTATGCTGCTGGTTATTACACTTGGATTATTTGTAAGTGCTCCTATTAAAAAACAAAATAACCACTCCTGCTGTAATGAATAGATGGAAGAGTGTTTAAAACATTTTCATTATTAAAAACACAATTAAAACTTATTTTGAGTTATCTAGTGGAAATGTCTTGTTTCAAACTGGGGCCGTGAGGAGCAGCATTCGCACCCCAGAGCACCACTTCCTGCGCTCCCAGAGTAGACTGCTAGGATAATTACCTTGCTCACATTCCTGTTTTGTTTCACAGACCCCCAAATGTTTCTTTTCTAATGACAGAGCTCCAGTTGCGGCACTTAAAATGAACAGAGTACTTCTTAGAAAGCATTCAAACCTGTACTGATTAGCAACAAATTTTAAATGTAACTTGAGTTGAGCTTGGCTATTGTTACAGGTGAGGACTGTGGATCCCTGAAAGCAACGGCATTAGGTCTTCATAGGAGTTGATTGTGTATTAATGTAGCAGAAAGGCTGGAAATGATTTACACACTGAATAAGCTTGAGTTCCTGCAGAAGATTTAACCCTATTTCTTTGCTTATACTGAACGCAAGCCCCCTTCATTATTTACCATTTCCCCTGCAAATACCTGCTAGCCTATAAAATCCTCTGTTATTATTTTGTGCTACGATGAGGCACAGGGTGCCAGTTAAGGATCAGTCCCCTTGCGCTAGGCTAAACATACTGGTAAAATAATAGAGCCCCCACCCCAAAACTTTCCCAATCTGCACATCAGACAGAGCTCATTGGGAGATGTGAGGGGGGTGGGGGAGGATTAAGTAACAGTAAAACAAACAGTTTAGCAGAAAAGCAAGAGTCACTTGCCTAACCAAAGACAGATGGGAGTGATTTGTAGGCACAGGTAGAGGCAAGCTTTAAGGAGGGGTTTAAAAGAGGATAAAGGTTAGCTTTACATGTTTGGCAGGGAAGAATCTCCCTACACATGATGGGGGGCATCAATACAACCAAATGAAGTTGTAGTTCTTCTCCCTTTGATTCTCCAGTCACTAAATAAATAGATTAGGTTACCCAAGTCAAAGGACCAGCACAAGCACCCATTTCATGAGGCAGCCCAGACTTTCTCCAGGAATTTAAAAAATATCAGCACACTATTTTTGTCGTTCTTCCAGACTGACAGAGAGTCTTGGTGGTAACCAGCAGTGACTGAGGCTGCTCCTATCACCTCCAGCCTTAGCAAGGGCTTTACAATGGGATCACATCTGTAATCAGCTGCATTTTGGTGTTAAGCTAGCCTCTCAGTTCTGAGCAAAATTTTCACGAAACCCAAAACTTTGAAAGCACCTTACACCATCGGAAGTAACGAATTTCAATTAAAATGCAGTTATTTCAATGAGACTTAGCTACGTATAGCTGGGAAATGTTGAGCCTAAGTGACTTAGGCAAATTTGCCTAGTTGATTTTCCATAGAACTTGAGCTCCTAAGTCACTATATGCTTTTAAAATTACTTCTTGGCTTTCCCCTTCTTTTTCTTGTACAAGATGAAATACAATACTCAGCAAATTGATGAAAGCAAACCAGATTGAGCAGTGTATTTCAGAATTGCTAAAAACTAAACCAAATAATACCTGCCATTTCTTTAGTTTCTTAGCTTGAAAAATAACCCAGCTTGGTTTTGGATTTTCAAAATTAAACATCCAAAATATTAACTCTTGAGATGAAAATAAGCATGAAGATTTAAGCTCAGAATCTAATAATTTCAAAGAGTTATTGGTCACTGAGACTAAGTGCAGCTTAAAATGAATGTCATCCACTATTGTTGTAGTAAAAACAACTAGTAAACAAGAGAATTGTATCAAAAAATGAATAAAAATTCTAAAGTTTGATGTGGTGAATGCAGCATACATTCTTCACTAAGAAAGCTTTAAATGAAACATTATTTTTGTTAGAAGATAATTCATTCTCACAATAAACTTGAAATCACAATTTTTTGCAACCAAAAATAGCAGCTTTGCTAATGGTCTTCTCTGAGCCTTGAAAGCAACAGCCCATTGCAGAAAATATATTTGTATTTTTGATATCTCTTAGTTTTCTTCATGTAAAGAAGAGGTTATTGTACTACTACCTACTATGACCGTATTATTAGTGCCATTTACATGGAAAAACCGAGGCAGAAAGAAGTAAAGTGACCTGCCTAAGCAGCTCAGAGACACAAAGAAGAAAATGCCCCATGTTTGCTGGGTCCCAGTGTACTATTCACTTGGCTACCCTGCTGCTTTTGCTGGCTGCTAGTACGGATTTGAAATTCTAGGATTTCAATAGAATAAATCCTATTTATCCTAGCACACACCTTATTTATTTGCTATTGCCTTATTTGATACAAATTTGCTCTCTTAGAAATAAACAAATTGTAGAAGCCAGAACAAAAACCATGCAAACGTTTGTGTGTTGCAAAGCAGAGGAACTGTATTCTTCCAAAACTATGAATTCTGCAGAGGACAGCATCTTTTCCTCTTATACGAAATCCATTAAGACCTTTTGGTCTTAAGGATTTGCACAGCCAGACTATCCTTTTCTCTGAATCTTATTCTCTGATATTGATCATGAATGTGAACAGCCTGATTTGCAGATACAAGAAAAGTCGTGCAATGAAGAAGCTCTGCTGGCATCAGCTCTGCATTTTCAACTGACTCAGAGTTAGTGGAAACAAACATGGAGCCAATTCATGTGGTGCTGTACTCAGGCAGGCTTCCTCTGATCTGATCAAGGCCTGGCAGGAGCTCCTCTGGGATGGAGGTAGCCACCATGGCACTGTGGGAGTTGTGCCATCACTGAGCTTCCCTGCCATGCAGTGGCATGGGCAACCACACAGGGTGCTAACAGGTGGTACCAGTCCTGGTGAATCTGCCCCCAGTCCTAGTGCTGTGAGGAGATCCTTACAGCAGGGTATGTACCACTTCACTTGAAGGCTGCACCTGACTCCATTTCCAGTTGTGAAGATTATGGATGCAACTCTCCTCTACCTTTGCTCTAGCTCAAGCATTATAATCAACACCATTTTTTATACAAACGCTTTTGCATGGCATACAGGTTTGTAGTTTTAGTTAACAGAAATTTGACAGGAGCTGAGACCAAAAACCAAAAATTACAAATTCTAAAGAGAAAAATTATTGTCTCCGACCTCCGTGCTTGAGCCATTCACAAAAAGGCTGACTGCCTTTTCATCCAGCTCACCAAAAATAGTATTATTACAGAATGTGCTGAAGTGTAAGGTGTATCAAAAAAATATTTCACTGAAAAAGGGACAGGTAAAACATTTGGATAAGGACTATATCCAACTCAAATCCAGTCTAATAAGAAAATAAAATCTAAATTATCTATAGAGCAGCTTATTTTTTTGGCATTGCCAGTTCTATATTATGGCCTAAGAGATTAGGATCAAACATTCAACCAAAAAGCTCAAAGCAATAGGCACTTATAACAGAAATAGTCTCAGACCTAGCTATATAACACTGTCACCATAAGGTAACATATTAAATTCCCCTTAATTCAACAAGTACATGAGTAATACCTTTGCAAAATTTTTCACACTTCCAACCACAGCTGACATAGTTTTCATGGAGCAAATTTGAAACACTAACTATGAGTACATATAGGACTTGTTTCACATCACATTCTCTCACAAACCCTCATAGTCACTGACTTGCTGTGATAGCCAGTCTCAAAAGCTGAAGTTGCTATGCTCTCCTTAAAGCAGAGGTTGAGTTCATTAGCTCTGTGATGGACCAGAAGGTAGGGCATAGGAACAATCTTGGGTAGAAAAACTTGAAGTGGGAATATACATTATATCAGCTGATCCTTAGTAATGAGCTGTGCATGCTCTCCAGAAGAGGAAATCAGATTTATCCCATCTCCAAGAGACAAATTGTCCCAGAAATGCTGCATTTACCATGAAGAGAGAACATGCATGTAAGCAATTACCACAGAGTGGCTGTCAAGATACAAGTGCACACTACACTTTATTTCATGGTAAGTTGTGTGGCCATAACCTGTTGCATGAATCTCCTAAGATGAATGAGATTGCACATAAGACCGAGCCTCCTGCTATGCTGGCACTGTCACCTCTAGTGTCTGGAATACAAATGCAGTCAGGAAGTGGTGGGTGAGGTAAAAGGTAGAAGGATTTCTCAATTTTTTATTAGTTTGATTCTTCAGATTCCAGCAGGGCCAAGATTTCAGCTGGCTGTGCTAAGAATGAGTTTTTCTGATCTTGATCATATTTCTATGCAGGATATGGGTACATAATCATAAGCAAATGATTTACTATTCCTCAATTACTATTACTCATCACCTAAACCTCAGTAAGTTACGGGCAGCACACTGCTAGTCTGATCTCCTTACGTAGTAAAATAAGTTTGCATAGATCACTTCTTGGGAGATAAATACAAGAGATAAGTTAAGGAATGTACTGCCTACCCAGACATCAAGCAAGAAAGACAAATGAAAAATGTGCATGGAGCAGTGTGGGGTGCTTAACAGTTATTGACAAAGGATGCTACAGTCGCATGGACTCCTAACCCAAAACTTGGTTTGGACTGAACTTTGGAATACAGAAACTAAGCAGAGACGGGGAATCAGTACTCTGATTTTTTGTAAGCAGACCTGGGCCCAAATTCATCCTGCATCACGTAAAGCATTGGAGAGTCACTCCCACAGGCAGCAAAGAAAAGTAGGTACCTCCACAGAGCAAGTTAACCTGTGATCCAAACGGCCCTCTGAAAGTGTCCTTCTCCATCCGTGTTGATTAGAAAAGGGCAACTATGCTCCTAATTTTAGTGCCCTTTTAGCTGCTTGATGCTAGATGGAATAAATGTGGACTAGAAGCAAGAAAATTAACCAAAAGCATAGGTCACATTTTGCAAAGTAATACATGGGATGCTACGTGGAGCTTAACGTAGAGCAGCAGAATTTTAACAGTACAATTTCAAACTGGGAGCTTCTTCTCATAAGCAAATAAAAAACAGAGAGGCATGATCTCCTCTCTGTCAACAGTTTTCAGAGACAGAAGACAAATGGCAAAGGCAGGAAAGGTAAGAACTAATCCCCACTTTGCAGTATTGGACCACTACAGTAAACTGTCCCTGGAGCTGAATGTGAGCCCAGCCTGAATGTGAGAGAGATAAATCAAGATCATTTCCTTGGGGATTAGCCTGCTGCAATCCAGAAGAAGGACAATAGACAGGCAACAGATCAGTTAAGAGAAACATCAGCTCAGCAGGAAACAATGCAGAGCAAGGAAGGCATGGACCTACTGCCATAATGCATAGGTGCGAGCCCAGCAATAAAATCGACACATAAAGCAATAGCAACAGCAAAGAAACAATCACTCAGAGCTCATATACAGCATCTGAAAAGAGTTGTGACAGTCCTAAAATGACTAAACGTAACTACAAAATATCATCCAGAACACCCTACCAGGATAAGGGAGACTTATGAAGATCCATAGCTACCTTCACATGGGAGCTACCTTCACCTGATGATGAGAGATATATAAACAGTAAAGAGTTCCAGCTTAAAACCAACCAACAGTGTGAAGACAGCAGTGAAGTAGAAATAAAAAGGAATATCCAGGTGCATAAGAATTGGAAGACTTGCTCAAAAGTCAGCACACTTGAGGTACTTTGATGTCTCAGAAGTTGGAGGAGATGGCATGGATGCCATGCCTCTAGATTGAACTATATGCTAGCAATTTCTGGTCCTCAGGTGAATGCTTATTGGCACAAAAATCATAACAGCTAGCAATTGTTAAAAATAAAAAAGAAAAAAAAAGTAGTAACTGACTGGAACTCAGGAGGAATAATCACAGGTTGTAAGCAGAAGGAGTTTGGAGATGGCCTCAGGAAGTCATTCTGCGTTACGCATGGTGTTGCTGCAGAAGCTCTGTAAATAGTTCTTCTGATACACAGCCAGGTTAATTTGGGGAGCATTTTGTGCACCAGCACATAGGCACAAACCAGCTATTAATTTCATTCATTCCCCAGCCAGGACAGGGCTAAGCAATCTCCTACCATGCCATGCGAGTGCTGCGTCATAATTCAGCCATCAGGAGGTGCTTCCAGAGTCAGGAGCCGTCAGCAACCGCTGCTGCCTGGAGTCAAAGTGTATCACCTCTGTGACACATCAGAGCATCAAAGGCTCATAAAGAGAGTGCCCCCAGGCCACTCCCAAATTCAGGTCTTCTGCGTGGCAGTACTGCTAAACCACTGAGATGGATTCGCTTCAGCTGTCAGAACTGGGGTGTTTTGCTGTCTGCGTATAAAAACACCATTTTCAGGCTGTCTAAAAAAAATTAAATCATACAGGAGCGGGGGGAAAGAAGTGCAAAATGATGCTTCCACCTCACATAGCAAATCTCTCAAACTAATCAGTCATAGGGGAGGCCAGGTGTCATTTTTGACATATTATTTAGCATCTCGCTTGTTGTTTTATTCTTTTTTTTTCTAGATAGATGCTGTTTTACTAATTAAGGAAAATTAAATTTCCAGTGCTTGGAATTCAGCGGTGGCCTCCTCTGTGAGCCAATCTCACTGTTCTCCATGAACAATTTAAAAATAGAATCTAGTTGGGTTTGTTGTTTGTTTGTTTGTTTGTTTTTTAATTGGTATCACTTTGTCTAGGGCACACATGGCTGTAATTTAGTGAACTCCAGTCTTCCTCTTGTGGTAAATTGATAGGATAATTTTATTATGAGTGGAACAATGACTACAGGGAGTGAGGGAGAATCTCAGAGAACTACACATAATTCACATAAATGTAATACTTGCATTATATCAGAAGGTAATGAAAACAGTGCTGAACACTGGCAAAGCCTAAACCATTTCTGATTCCAGCTCCTGTCAAAAGGCCACCCCATAAATCATACCTGAATTTTATTTAATGTCAGGAGCCAGTAATCTCACAGAGTGCAATGAGGTGTTTGGACCAGAAGATGTGTACCAAGTCATGTGCTCCACAGTCTTTGTAATCACAGGGTCACATAATCCATCTATGGATTTTAATAAGTAACTTATTATGTTCTCTTTAGTGTTAATTATTTCACACATCACTTGTTCCTGGTTTATTGACACTATTTTAATATCTTTCTCACATAAAATTACCAGTATAGCCAATCAGTATTAATTATAAATGCGTAGCCTGTGGTGAGATTCTGTTATTTCCTTTTCATGCCAAAACGTAAAAGACACAATAGGGTCAGCATCACATTAGACCTTGATTATTTCTGCGATGCAGCCAGTCTCCACCAGCCCTGTTAGTGACAGCAAGGTCAGTGAGCAGAGTTATTGATGGTTTTTGATCAGCAAATATCAACTGATTTTTTTTTTTTTTTTACTGATTTCCTTTCTGCACCTGAAGAGGGGTAAGGTCCAAAATGGTCTGGGGTTCATCTTGCTAGCTGCTGCTAATCTATAAGGGAATGGACAGGAATGGGACCTAAATAACTAACCATTATATATATCTATATATATATTTTAGTTAAAATGGTTTTCCTCGTTCAAAAAGCTAGTATTTTGTATCAAGTTTTTCAGCTCCTTTAAAAATTGTGCCACTTACATTGTAAAAGAATTTTAATTAAAGCACATGCCCTTAAATATTATAAAATAATAGAATAATGTAATTCTATAAAATATAACGTTTTAACCATATCCATACCTCTTTAACCATCCCTTCTTTAATAAGAATAATGTTTTGTTTTGTCCTCTTAACTGAGGATGAAGGAGTGTTTTGCGTTTCTTGGAGGAAGGTGAGTCAGATCAGAGTTTATTATTTTGAACCCTGGCTTACTCATTTTTCTCATGAGCATTTGCACAGATTAATTTTGCTTGCACAAATCTTTGTGGATAAATTCATTCCAAGCCCATCCACTTACCAACAAAACAGTGGGTTTTGGGACGGAGTAAGTGGATGGAATCATTACTAATGGCTTCCTGCTTTACCTTGACCATTTGTGCTGGTGGACTTGTGTCATTCAACCAAGCGCTGTGCTCCAGCCATTGCAGAAGAGGCAGACCAGGCAGCAGCTGTGCTCAAAGTGCTTATGTCAGGACTTTCCCCTTGTTGGATCAGGGCTGGCATAAGCCCATCTTCTTGTAGCTCCCTACCTTATTCCACTGCTGTCCTGTTCGTTAACATGCTGATAATGTATGAAGGCAAGTACAAATATTGCACTGCTTTAGACATGAGTGGTAAGTTCAAATTTCCTGTATTGTCCTTTCCCCCACACAGCCAGAGTGGAAGCTTAAGGAGTCTCTAATTGCAACCTTCCAAGCGAGGAATGAACAAATATCCCCGTGACATAGTTACTTGGTGTTTGTGAAAATAACACTGAGGATCTGTCACAAATAATAGAAAAGTGTCAAATGAGATAAAAGATAAAAGGCACTGTTGAATCCACGGTCATGTAGGCTTTGCAGTTAGAGGGCTGAGCTCCACAAGGGACAGGTAGGAATATGACTGTGATGCTTAATGCTCATGCTCCACTGAGAGCTCAGCTCGAATAAGAGCTGCTCTGCCCTGGCAGGGTTCTGGTATAATCATAACGTTGACACAAGTATGTCTCTCCAGCTTTCTGACTTGCTCCTTGATCACAGGACTGATACCGTCCCTTGTTCTTCCACAGACCCATGTACTAGATCTAGGTATTCCACTAATTTCTGATGGTTCTGCTGTTCCTTGATATAGACTTATGTGTATACGGAGTTACTGTTCTCCAGATAAGATGGACTTTTAAAAATCTTGTCTTAGCCCTTATCATGTTTTTCTACTTTGCTTTCTAACAGTGATGTTTCAGGGAAGGACCTGATGCAAGACAATTGGAAAAAAAAAGTTAAACTCTCCCTGTTTTTTGCCAAATTGCCTCTTCCTAATTCAGTAAGTTGTTCCCATGCTGTCCATGAGAAAATGAAAACTTGATAACATCCTTCCTTTTGTTAGTAAAACAGCTACTTTCATGGAGACAGTGATCAGAAATCAGGCCATAAGGCTTAGGCAACCAATGGAAAAGAGGAAAAAGTAAATAATGATGCATGCAGGGAAGTGATTTTGCAAGCAGTCTCAGGCTCAGATGTATTTACATGAAACACTCACAGAGTAATAAAAAAAAATTCATGAAAAGGAAAAAAACCCTTCTGTCTGAATAATCTGCTTATTAAGAAGAGAATTCTTCACTCTATCCCTAACAATGTGTTTCCATTATTTACAAACTCCTGGGCAAAATGGAAACAGTATGGAGAAATCATTGACCCTGCATGATCAAATTGCTAGTGTATGTTAAGAATTGCAGGAGAGTTTGGTCCTTCACCCTTAACAGCACAAATCCCACTTGTCAAATAATAGAATCATAGAATCTTAGGGTAGTTTGGGTTGGAAAAGATCTTAAGGGTCATTTAGTCCAATCCCTGTGCCACGGGCAGGGACACCTTCCACTGGACCAGGTTGCTCAAAGCCCCATCCAACCTGGCATTGAACACTTCCACGGATGGTGCATCCACAGCTTCTCTGGGCAACCTGTTCCAGTGTCTCACCGCCCTCACAGTAAAGAATTTTCTCCTTATACCTAATCTAAATCTACCCTCTTTCAGTTTAAAACTGTTACCCCTCGTCGTATCACTACACTCATTGATAAAGAGTCCCTCCCTATCTGTCCTGTATGCCTCCTTTAAGTACTGGAAGGTTGCTATAAGATCTCTCCAGAGCCTTCTCTAGGGTAAACCACCCCAACTCTCTAAGCCTGTCCTCATACAGGATGTGGTCCAGCCCCCGATCATATTTGTGGCCCTCTTTTGGACCCACTTGAGCAGGTCCATGTCTTTCTTATGCTGGGGGCTCCAGAGCTGGACGCAGTACTTCAGGTGGGGTCACACAAGAGCAGAGTAAGGGGGAGAACCACCTTCCTCAACCTGCTGGCCACGCTTCTTTTGATGCAGCCCAGGTTGTGGCTGGGTTTCTTGGCTGTGATTGCGCATTGCCCACTCGTGTCCAGCTTTTCATCCACCAGCAGCCCCAAGCCCTTCTCTGCAGGGCTGCTCTCAATAGACCAGAGTCTTAATGGGATTTCAGAACGGTGAAAAGCTGGAAAATGCCATGGTGGCTGATGTTGCTCTACAGCAACACGTCTCCCTTCATTGACTTGAGAGAGAAATCGCATATTTTGGCAAGCACCTTTGAATGATGCTCTTTCTGAACTACAGGTCACTTCCTCTCACAGGTAGCGTGCTGAAGCCACCACAGTGATTTGCTAATATATTTATTTCTTTACCTGGGAACTTTTGCCACATTTGCATTCTGCTTTCTTGAGATCAAAGGCTAATGTTAACTCACAGCACCACCACTCCCTTGCTAATTGCTGTTAAAGTTTTTTTGCTTATCAGTGTTTTTCAAGGAAGTTTGCAACTGGAGAGGTCAACTTTAAACAGACTGAAACATCAGCTTAGAGTGACTAATATAAAAGATAAGATATGTCTGGAAACATATGGAAAATGTATTATCTCTCCCTTGTTTACCTTGCAAGGTATAAAAAGAGAAATACAACCTGTTCGTGTTCCCAACCAAATACTAGAACAAAGCAGGTCTTGGATAAGGGCTGGGACACAGCAGCAAGTCTGAACTGAATGAATAGTCAGCAACAATGATTATGAGTCACATACAAAGAAGGGAATATGTTTTCTACTACAATCACAATAAAACAATGAAGCAGGAAATGGAACTTGAAGCAAGCGCAGCAAAAATGTTCTGAAACAGAAATTTTAAAGCAATGCTTTCTCTATTTTCTCTGCTGATAGTTTGCTGTATTTTTTTTTTTCAAAGGAGGAAATCTGGAATTTTCCACCCTGAAAAGAACGTATATTTCTCTCCTCACTGGTAATATATGAGATCTCCTACAAGAGAACTGGAACTGTGACTACGAAATCCCCTCCTGTCATGCAAACTCTCTCATTCTGACATTTTTCTATTTCCAAAGCTCTCCAAACCATGTGAACCTGCAGAAAATATAATTAAAATAAATCTCAAAAACTCGCATTATATTTTCATTTATGAATTGTGAACTATTTATATTAACAATAGGATTTTGCTCCAGTGTGATGTGTCAGATATTACTAGACCTTTTCTCCTGCAGAGGGGAGAACTGAATCAGAGAGGCATTAACTCTCAGAGCACTGACTAATTCTTACACATTTTGAATCTCAAGGATAAGCCAAGGAGAGCTATTAGAGTATGTCACCCAGGAGAAGTAAAACAAGGTTAACCTTTTGGAAATTCTTCAATGAAGGGTCGAGAACCAGTGCTATATCCCTAAATTCCCTCCCTTTGTTCCATTTCATGCTGGGACCAGAGGAGGGGACATAGATGAGGAGGCTGTTCTGAAATTCGCAGGGGACCCATTTGGGCTGAGAGAGCTGAGCAGGCCAGCATCACGGATTATCAAGAAAAAATACCACAGAGGAGATGCCTTGGGAGGAAAAAAAAAAAAAAGAGAGATGTGGGAGAGGAAGAAAATTCACCTTTATGGTGTGTTAGGGACTTAAATAGTTGAATAGATTCACACGGTGAGGCCATGTCACAATCAGAAACACATTCCCTGTCTTCTAGGCACTGCCTCAACAAGTTCTTCCTTGGACATCTCCAAGGAAAAACTCCCCAAGAACAGCAAGGCAGTAGCGAGGCCCTGTGGCTGTATTCTGGAGTTCTCCCTCTTTTCTCTACCCTGCAACTTGGCACTGTCTCATCTAACACAAACGAACCTTCAAATATAAACAGTAAAATGTTAGCAACTTTCAGACGGTTTCTTTTCTACCCTAAGTCTTTTGGGTGAGCAGTAAAGGCTTGGCAAACGTCTTCTCAAGCAAGCCCAGTGAGACTTACTGCTGTCACTAGGGAACAAGTCTCCGGTGAATCATTGCCTGCAGTGCTAGCCCAAGAGAAAGGAGACCTTTTACATGAATGTAAGTGCAGAAAATAAAATTATGGTGGGGAAGGGAGAAGATGTTTCCAACACATGGAGTCTAATGGAAAATATACCATGATAACAATATGCTTCCCAATTACAGAATGATTTCTGTAGGTTTGTTTTCCCATAAAGGATAAACCTGCCAAGCAGAAGAGAACTGAGCAAATATGGTCTCTGTTACAAATACTTCTACACTGAAGTGCAGAAAGAGGGACCTGTGCCCAGTGCATGATTTGTAGACAGTGGGATTTATTAGCCTCTCTCCTGATGGGTGGGAGAAGGATAATGGAAATCCCAATTATCAAGAGGAATTGAAAGCTTCATTATGTATCTGAATAGAGCAATTAAATAATCGGCGATTTCTGAACTTGGAGCTGTAGTGTATGTGCTGGGGATAACCGTATTTCTCCTCCTCCCCAATGAGTATGGCTACCTGCCTATTTTCCTGTGAGTTTATTTGAATTATACAAACTTGGTACATTGCTTTATTGTTCTTCATTAAATGCAATCAGGAATATTAATCAGATATGACAACACTTCAAAGAAATATATATCCTGTGATAATATAGTGGAGATCCTTATTTCAGACTTCCTTCACACAGTAAAATGATGAGGCGCAAAGGAGCTAATACAGTTGAACTTAAGGGGTTTCTATTAAATCTTTACTCAGAGCTGGCAGTCCTTTCCTTTCTCCTTTCCTCCTTGCTTTGTTTACAAGACCCTGGTTGTTGAGTTATTTGCACAGTGCTGGAGCAAATCTGCATTTCTGGAAACAGGACTACTTTGAGCAAGGGTTACTCTTTCCAGCAATGCTCATCTGACACAGCGGGGGACAGACGCACAATGGCTACGGTACTATCAAAATTGTAATTTTAGCGTCAGAATGGGCGTTTCACCAATTGGTCCCAACACTTCTAAACAGAGGAAGCTGGCAGTGCTGCCTCTCTTTCCAAACACAAGTGGTGCAGCTGCACACTCAGCACTGATACATCCAGCTTCCTCCCACACCCCTAATTCCAGACACAGAGACCTGTTTTTTTTTTTTTTGAACTTGCACCAGTGCTAATCAGGAAAACTGTGCTAAAGCCAGTGATGTTTCACCAGCAAAAGCAAAACTGCAAGTAAGTGGAAAATCAAGTCTTTTTGACATTCATTCAACTTACTGTACAATCTTTCTGGTTCAACCTGAAGAACATGATTTTTGAAAGGGCCTCGACCTGGCCTCCTTTCCTAGAGGTGCAATTTTGCATCTGCAATCAGTTAAAACCACAATTAATTACAGTCATAAACCCTGCCAATTACACATCCAAATGTCTGTTTGTGGAGCAGTTGGGTAGTTAGGTAACCACATATAGGACTTGCATGGAAATTGAACTTTGAGGCTGGATACAAAAGTCAGTATTGAAAATTGAGTGCTGTTTCAATTTTTCTGCATTTTACGCTTCTCTCTCTTTTGTTTTTGTTTTTGGTTTTTTTTTTATTTGTAAGAAATTATAGTGTGACTGTGATGACAGGGAGCTACATCAGATCTAGCTATAGACAGACCTAGTTAGTGTCTCTAAGACACTACTTGGAATTAATTTGGCTTTATTTGTTACTATCTATATTGATGGTGTTTCCACCATGGCTTGTCCAAAATGTTACGGCTGGGAGACAAAACAGTAATAAAGGGAATTTTCCCTGAAGGCTAGCTGGGATCTATGGCTCCGCATCACATTTTCACTAGCCACAGATTTGCTAAGAAAAGGATTGTAGGGTACTACTGCATTAAGTAATTTGAAAGTTGAAGCAATGAAGTTCAGTGTAAATAATTCACTTTTTAGAGAGAGTGGGGGCAGCTAAGCTTGTGTTTAGTGGGTGGATCCAGTGGATCTATTACTGGCAGTGGAGGCTGCATCAGTAAAATCCATCTTCTGAAACAAAATGTTTCTTCTTTAGACATGGTGACACTAAGTAAAAATAGCATATTCACACAGCAGCTATTCATATTACATTTATAAACATAAGAAATTGCTGACTAGAGAAAGGCTCTTTGGTTCATCAAGCCTTTTCTTTCAGTATATTTCATCCTCACCTCCCTGGTTTATCACTGTATCCTTCAGTCCTTTCTCTCCTGAGATAAAAACGTCCAGCTGTCTCTTAAACTCATTTAGATTACTTGCTTCGCTGGCCAATTATTCCATATGTTTACTACTGTTTCAGGCAGAATTATTTTACTCAATTCCCAGTTTACTCTTGATTTTCTAGATTTGCAATGTGTTTCCAAGGTCTTGAACTACTGATTTTAACAAGTGCTTGTTCATCTTTTGCATTGTTAAAAATATATGTATAACATTTTAGTATCTGTAGAAGCCACAATTAGGTCAGTAGTCAATTTTTCTATGAGCAACAGAGGCAGATCAAGGCTAAATCCAGGACCTTCGCTTTCTTTTCCTTCTGAGTTTATAGCCTCTTCTTCTTTCAATGAGTCCCTCTGACCTCTCAACCCAACAGAGGTTTCTATTGACTCTCCGAGCCAGGAGCCCTCACTGTAACTCTTCTCAGACATACCTACCATTTTTTTCTTTGCCAGCGAGAATAAAACTGTCCTTTCTGGATTTTTGTCATAAGTATTTTCTTAAAGGGACAATATGAAAGTTGAAATAAAAGAGAAGGTGCAACGACTCCCAGATCATTCTCACTTTGTTATAGTGTTCTTTGCGATACCTGTGCGGTATTTGTTACCTGTATGGTTTCTGCTATCTGCTATACCTCTACATATCTACTGTAAATATCGTCTGATGTTTCAACAGCATTAGAGATTTTTCATGCAAGTTACAGGTCCTTTTAACTTCCCCAGCAAGGGAAGGGTTCCTTAGGCTTGCTGAAAATGGAGAGGACACATTCCCTCCCCGCCTAAGAAGGGATGATATTCTCCTTAGAAGCTTATCTTTCATCAAAGAGTGACACCTACATATAACTTCAGGTGGAATTTTGTAACCAATTGCTGCAAACCAAACCGCATGCTTCAGTTCATGAACCTTTCATAAGCTAAACCCTGCAGCGTTTACATAGCATTACCAGACACATAATTAAAAAAAAAATAGTTGCTGCAACTGAAAGTCTACAAAAAAATAGCATCTCATTAAGAATGTGCCCAAGGGCTGGAGGCTGGGGTTTGGGTTTGGCTCTGGCACTTTTCCCCCAAAATCAACAGGCCTCCACCCTTTCTCAAGATTTAATTCTGGATCTTGGTGACTGATCTAACTACTGTTGGGGCTTCCTCATGAAACACATGGGGTTGATTCTTTCCCCATTTACATAGTAAACATGAGGAGTAACATTGTTTGGGAAATCTCCATCACAAATGAATAATTTTTTACGTTTCAAGCTTATGTAGTCTTAATTTTCCATAGCACATCTTCATCATTTTCTGACGAGCACACTTTAATCTACTGACACAAGGCTTGCTTTTTTAGTTATCTTCTGTTTGCCTGATGCAAGGCCTTTTCCAAGGCCTGGTTTCCATGTAATGAAAAATACTTCCATATAAAAGTGAAAATCTGGAGGAATTTTAGGAAAAATTCAGTGAAAATATTCTGAAAAAACATTTTGATGTTTTCCAGTCAGGAGCTATCCAGAAGAAACCATCTGCTGCTTAACGTAAGCAAAACATTCATACTTATCAGTTGCTTTTTGGAAAAGATCAATAATATCCTAAGCAAGTGATGAGTAAATCTCTAAAAAAGGGTTTGCAACCTTTCTGATTTTCAAAGTCATAAAACATTTCCATTGAAGTTGTGTAGTGAATTTAAGCAACTGATATAGGCTGAGATTTTTGTTGATTTTTATGGACCACTCAGGAATAATCCAGGGATTCCCAGATGGCAGACTGCAGGTTGAAAATCACTGATCTACAGATATCATTTGGATAATCCTCGTAAGGTTTTAATATTCAGCTAAACTTGAACACTGTCCAAATGGCAGTGTAAGACCAAGAAAGTCATAAGCACCTTCTTTATTTGAGATTTGTCATGTATCTAGACTGAGTGAATAATGATACAAACAAATGAAAAATAAAAAAAAATTTAAAAGTTGAAACTGTATAGCGTCTAAAAGGTTCTGCAGATATTGACTTGACGGAAATACAAGCAAAGAGAGGAGTAAAAAAGATAGCTGAGTTTCTTCAATTTCAAATAAGTTAACTTAGGAATAAAATTCAACTTTCTAATGCATACTTCTAATGTTTTCCTCAATTTCTCATTATGTTCTATGGGACCATGGCAATTGTCAAAGTATTGCATTTAATCCTTACAGCAAAACCTCCATAAGTTAATATCTTCTGTCTCCAGAATAGTTATTCCTTTCAAGATGTTGGTTTACTAAAATCAAACATATTCCCCCTACATTTCTTAAAAACACTGAATCAGTTAGTAATGAGGTTTTTTTAAATTAAGCTTTTTTTTTCTAAAACTTAGGTTTTAGTTCCCTAAAAACCTAAAGTGTAGGGCTTCTTACTTGCTGTCAAACTATCCATCTATCCCCTATCTGCCTTCCCTCAGAAAAATAAATAAAAATAATTATGTCTCTTCTCATTAAAACCAGTTATTCTTTCTTAAATGTTACCTGGACGTGGAAATGGCAAAGTCTAAATTTCAAAGTCATTTCAGATACATAAGCAGAGTTCTGCTCTGAAGGGTCTACATAACAAGTTATAGCTTTAATAGGAAGCACACTACAGTGTACCAGCAATCTGGAAAAATGTCTCAACCTTTCACAAGTATTTTCTTTCTCCTTTGCAGCTTTTACCTTCTCTCTCTCACCACAATCTAACAGGGTGCTCAAGCATGCTGCCAACTTCAAGCACACTAAGTACTCCCTCTGTGATACGTGCATGCACTGTTTTCAAATATAGTATTGCACATACACATGGTTGAACCTGGACCTATGTCTGGAAATGTGACTCCTGTTCAAGGAGCTCTCCATTCCTGTCTTCAGCCTGATTTCAGAAAAATACTCTTATTTAGGAAAGACTTTTAATCATATGCTTGAGCTTTGTTCAAAACAATGAGAAAGATGTGTACAAGTGCCTAACTCTCAGAATACTAGAGCATGTGCTCCACTGTTCAAAATAATTACGAAAAAAATAATTTAATAATTTTGCTTTTTTTTAATCCTTTCCCTTTTATTAATTCTACTTGCCAGTTCTTCTTGTATCTTTTGTCTGCTGCAAATGCATTAACAGACTGCAGCAACAATGCTTATAATACTCTTTGTCTTTCAGTTGTCAATGTACATTTTTAGCTTTCTTCTGCTTATTTTGGCTCCTATATTCAAGCTGGACCAGACCTGCTTTTATCAGTCTTGCCCCTTGCAATTTTTGCTACACTCTGCAGTTCTACTCAGTTACAGTGGTTTCTTTGTCTTTCCATCAATTGAGATGTAAAAAGGGTAATTTAGGAAGGTGGGAGGATATGGAGTGGGAAGTGAGGATGAGGAAATCTTCTTCAAAAAGTTTTCCCTGATTTTTACCTTGTCATGCAGACTTATATAAAAACAGCCTTCCTGGCCATGGCAGGCCAAGCTACTTTCTCCCCAGCATGCTATGGATTCCTTTCAACAAAACAATAAAGCTCTTCCTTGATTTTAAGTGCACGCATAAATTTTATTATCTTCAATAATCACAGGTTAAAGATAAGCATAAACTGATGTGCTTTGCCAAGTAAGAATGAACTTACAATTGTTCTTAATCTTCTTCACCAAATCTTGGCTTAAAGATTGGCCATACCAGTCTTCCACACTGCTGGAGAGCATTCAAGACTTTTGGTACTGTGTATTATCTCTCAGTGTCATCTAGTCTGATGTCTCCATACCCATTTCTTGTTCACTAAGGAAAAGACTAAGGTTCTGCCTTTGAGTCTGATCCCTGGGTGCCCCTGTCACTAAATCTTAGCTCAGCACAGCTGAACTGCAACTCTTTCAACAGCTGATCATATGTGAATAACCTCAAAAGCAATGTAAGCCTCCAGTCTGAACCCACTTAATTATTTATTTTTAAGTAATGTAT
>NC_141560.1:34321894-34389394 GCF_036417535.1 Chlamydotis macqueenii
CCAAACTGCGAGGAGCTGGTGTTATGAAAAAAAAAAAAAAAAAAAAGCCTCCTTCAAATGGAAACAGTTCCATCCAGTTAAATACTTATTGTACTGCAAGGAATAGTATGTTTTTAAAATTTCAGTGGAAATATAACCACACATAAAGCGAATTGCATTCAACAGCACAGAGCGTGATGGAAATCAGTGAGCCTACTCAGTGTGATAGCCATCCTGGAGCTATTAAGACATTTGAAAATTGGTACACACAAGATCAACAAACACTTAAAAGCGGAGATCTTATCAAAATTCACCTTGCACAGATGGCTTTTATTATTTCTAATTAAGAGTGAGGGACAATAGCATAACAACTCTAACTTATTTAAATAATGTTCTACATTTTGGGGAAGAGAGAGAGAGAACTGGTATTGTTTTCTGCTGATTTGTTCCCCCCCTTCAACATCAGTGATTCTACGGCTTTTAAATGTGAAGTGGACTGTTTATCTGAAAGTGTGCTGGCAGACTGCCACCATATTTCTAAGATTAAAGAAAGGATTGAAAACAATCAGCTTTCTGAGGAACTGAAACCACGACAATATGTTTCTGATTAATTTACAAATATATGTATATATTTAAGGCTAAACTACAGAACCAGAAAATTCCTACTAGTTAGTCTATCACAGGCATTCTTACACTTTATTAGAACAGACATCATATTGAAATAATAAGCATGGGAGGCCTTCGTTTCTCCTTTGATCTGTATTACTAAATGTCTTACTGGCTCAGATTTAAAATAAACTTGGGTATGTTTGCACTTGAAAACTGGAAAAAGACCACAAGTAATAATTTGTTGTCAGTTTCCATATTCTCCAACTAAAAGCTATAGTTTAGTCTGCGCACTGCTCGATGCCAGGCGACGTTCGTCCAGTCACCTCTGCAGTGGCTAAACTTTCTTGTAGGAATATAGGCTCTAGTGTGGGAGCAATGATGATAGATCACTTCATCAGTGGGAACTAGCTGAGCTGAATTAAAGCTACAGGTCACAGCTTTCTGTGCTTTCCAAATCTCTCGCAGGCTAGCGGCATTACAACCTTCAATACATAGGTATCTATTGGAGAAGGGTACCACAGAGCTCCTCTTCCTCTAAACATCTAAGGATCGTGATTTCACGCCAAATGCATGGCAAATGTCAAGGCAAGATTTTAAGCTGTTTAATGATGGCTCTTCAGTGTTGTCCGGTGTGATCTGAAAGTATTTTTTCTGCCTAAATGTTGTCAATTTGCTTCCAATAAATAAAATTACAATAAACAGTGGTGTTTTATTTTTATTTTTATAAATTTATTTTATAAATTATTTTTATTTATTATTTTTATAATAAACAGTGGTGTTTAAAAATAAAAAGTGCCATCTATGCCCAGCATAGTTGGATTTGGTTTTAGGCTTGGGAGTTTATGTATATGCAGGTAATAATTTTACTCAGATTGAGGTGCCGGTTGTAAGATTTCATATTATCTAGAAAGTTGAATTCAGAGGAAGGAAGACAGAAGGGAGTTTCTGATCAGGAGGTGAAAAAATCTAAGTTATTCACCCTTTAAAAAAGCATAACGAGTACAAAATGCTTCAGATTGTTACAAATGGCAGGATTAAAGAATACACTGACATCCTTTAACTTTTCTCAGCCTATTAAAAGCATTGCTTAATTGTCTGTTTAAACAGGAATCTCAGTAACAAATGAGTTAACACTCATAAAAAGAGAAAGAGCTTTGAAAACCTCACCATCTCTAAAAATTCCCGTTCTACTGAGCATATCTCATCACTTTATTGCCAAGGTAACCATGGGTATCTCGTGAACTCTTCAGTGCTACTGGATGGTCAAATACCAGTGCCGCAAAACACCTAGTTCTCTATCTACAGAAGATAAGGCCATGCTTCAGACACGGGACTGAGCTCCAGAATGGATGCACTTCTGATGCTATGTGATGACTGCAGCTCGTTTAGGAAGGAGAGAAACCACTTACATTCCAGAAGTTTCAAAATTCAACAGCAACAGAAAGTGCCATGAGCATATTCCCCAGACGGACTGCACTGGTAGGAGCTCCATTTAAATAGGGGTCCTAGCTACCTAAGACATCACCCATGTCATAACATCACGACCTTTTCAATCTCTTAACTACATAATGCTACCCCAAATGGAGAATGAGAAGAGGGACCTTCACATACAGAACTGCAGAACCGAGATTACTGAGGGTGCTTTTAGAAAAGATAGAGGATATCTGCTGAACCAAAAGTTTTTCAAACTTTCATTAAAGCTTACATGTTCGATCTAGCTCTCTTAGAATAAATGTCCTTCTCTGTTATGCACATACACCCTACCAGACACACTGTAATGGTTCTCAAGCACTGATGCTAACATTTTGAGCAGAAAAACTGTTGTTATGTCTCTGTTCATTCCTAGAGAAGACCACTCGTATTAAAAATGGTGAGCACCAAAAAAGCACCTACACAGATAGACTGACCTGGAGAATCAGAGTTGCTGTGAATGATCTAACACCAAACACCAGCTCTTAGTGGCCCTGGGGCTTCCCTATCCATAAAGGATAGCCATACTTACTACTGGATAGCGTAGAGCTCATTTGAGCCATATTCTGCTAGCTGAGCTGAAGCAAGGAGAAATTAAAGAGCAAAGCTAGAACAGATATGGCCCAAGGGCCTGAACACCTTGTCTCTACCATATTCCTAACTCTTGCTGGTCTGACGAACAAAGGACCAGGAGGACCCACTTTTCCATGTTTTGCCACTTTAAAGACATCAGGTAACACATTCAAAGAGACAAGCTGATGTGCTAAGGAAGTTCAATATACGTGAGAGGGCTACTGATGACATATGGCTGCTTTTAGACACAACAAAAAAGAAAGATGACCAGCTGTGTGGATTGTAGAATGAAAGCTTGTGAAGCACATTTACAGGATAAAAAATAGATGTTCTAAGGAAGGGAAGAAGGATGATTAATAAAGTAATAACATGCAGCATTGTGGTAAAAAATTCCCATCCCGTTGGAAACAGAACAATGACAAAGAACCATATTCTCCCATGCTGTAAGAAGAAAAACATTTTGTAATCTTTTGTAGAAAAAAATCCCGCAGAAAATTTTCCTTCAAGTAAATTAAAAGAAGGATGAGTGGCCTGTATAGTGATTTTGAAAATGGTGAGTATTCATATAGACAAGAAGGGTGACAATGAGCATTATCACTCATCAAATACAATTTGGCTCTATTTTCTGGGAAGAACTGAGGTTTCTGGTGAAAATGTTAATATATTACTGTTGTCCCGATTACCAGCAAAACAATTAAAAATTTCAGGGTTTTGATACATAAGAATAAACAGATACTTTAGCTCTGGTCTTTCAATTCAGAATTTCTAGGTAGTGAGTACCCTAAATATAAGATAAATAATAGGATGGTCTAACATAAGTAGTGGAGAAAGAAATCTATGGAGAAAACAGAAGAATATCTGACAGGGACGGCAGGAAATTTAATGGTGTACTTTGTAGCTAGCAACTAATTAAAAGAAAAAAAAAGAAAATGTACCAATTAGTGTACTATAGGAAAATATTAAGGTTGCTGCTCAGAGGACTATAAAGTTAGCTGAGGTAACTGGACATAGTTCTGTTGCAGCTGTGTGACAGAATGAATTACAGAAGAGAGAGATGCTCAATTACATTTTGCCCATAGATTAAAAAGAGGTAAATTTGGTAGCTATGGAAAAGATGAAATGATAGAAAAGATTTTTAAAATGCATTTTAGACAATGAGGAAGTACTAGAGAGAGGAACAGTGATATTGGAAAGATGGTTTTCAGGTCAGTCTCCAGGCATAAAGCACAATGCCCAGTAATAAAACCAAACAGTATTACAGCTATTTTCTTCTTCCAGATATTATATGATATCTCCTAGATGGGTGGATATAAAATCCTATTTCCATTGAGTCAGTGAGAGTTTTGCCATTATCTTCTTTAGAATTTGATTTGGAGCCTAATTTAAGAAACTTAACCTTTGAGTAAACATACAGAAATGTTACTTTAATCTTCTGAAATATAAGATCTGTATTGCAGACAAATATTGAAGAGTTTTCTGTAATATTTTATCACTATTGTAGAAAAAGACTGAAAAGACAACATGGAATGCATCTGTAGAATAAATTGACATACCCCAACAGGGACTAAAATTAAAGACACTAGTTGAAGACCAAAATCTGTAATGACACCAACACAGAGAGATTCTTTCAAACTACTAAACAATCAGCCTGGTAAAGTAGTCTCAAAAGTAATGAAGGCAAAAAAAAATACTGTAAATGCTGATTAAAAATCATATTGAGAAAGTCCTAAAGTGATGAACAGAATTAAGCTGTAAGACAGAAATAATACTTTTAAATAGTTCTCATATTTAGAACAAAGCATCTCAAAGTTCTGCTTCGTTAATCCCTTAAGAGAGAGCTGGAGCGAAGATGGGAAGTGAGAACACCTTATTTAATGCAAGCCAAGAAAATAATCAGCACTACTAAAATTAGTGTCCCTTTCATTAATATTAAGATGCAGAGCTGGATCCCTTTTAATGGCGTAACAGAGTGGAACTGTCTGATGAGCCCTAGATTTTTCTCCTCCAAAATGTGAACCTTTATCTGTTGGCAAGCTTATAAAAAAAAAAAATCTTTATTTATGCTAAAGATCAGCCCTACCAGCACAATTTGGAGGCAAATATCCATTCTTGACCCTATACAGTCACTGGTTTTGAGGTAAAGCACTCCAAAACAAAGGTTGTTGTAAATATCAGATCCAGGTATGTCACAATTCTCAAATTTTGAATATATTCATGTCCACAATGTTTTTTTTTCAGGCTTACCTAGATTGCTGGCTATGACTGAGGCAGATGATCATTTCATATCAGATCTTTTTACTTAGCCTTTCCAATTTGGAGTAGGAATTTGTGAGTCATACGGACACGTTTAGGAATGGAACCAACACTAAATATTAAACAGTGGTACCCACACAGTACAGTTATAGCTGTCTTTGAAGGTTCAGCCATTTCACTGACTAATTATTTTTTCAAGATTGGATAAGCTGAAGAACCTCAGATTATGTGTTCGAAAAGTTCAGGACCACGTAAGGATTTTCACAAATATGGTTTCAGACAATCCCAGTGTCCTGCCTTGCAATACACCCAGGGAATCAGTTCCTACAGAGCTGATTTAGGGAATTTGAACCTCTATCTAACCTAGTAGAGGTGGTTCTTTTTTGATTGCCCTAAACCAACTTTCTACAGAAAATAGTTTACAAATGCATCATGAAGGAACACAAGGTTCAAAAGGCATAAGGATAAAGCTCACTTTCATTTTCTCTCCTCTATAGACAGGATTTACAATTGATAGGGAAAAAAAACATGTCCACTATGAACAATAATGGACAAGGAACTGGTATATTCATTCAATAGGTGACTTCTGTTAGCTGGGATAGAAGACTGTATAAACCAAGGATTTGAGGAAACACAGAAAAGGGATTCTGTAACATGCAGACAAGAACAAAAAAAAAATGGCTGTGAAAAGATTAGGTACCTTATATACCCAAGAAACATAAATATTTTCCTAATGATTTCAAAGGAAAGGAAGAGCAAAATTAATCAGATATAAACATGTGAAACTCCAGAAGAAGTAAGAGTGTTAAATACTTCTCCATCCTGTAAAAGAGTACATAAGATATTGTAGACTACTTAGGGAAGTATCCATTGCCAAATATCCAGAACAGTGTTCTGAACTTCAGCAATACATTGAAAAGCCTAATTTAATGAGGAAGGCAACATGGATTTATGACAGCAAGGTCTTTCTTAATTAACTTGCTAGTGTTGTTAAATAATGTTATCACTGGAGCAGAGGAATGGAAATGCCCTAGATATTATCTCTTTTTCATTTTTATTACAGCACTTGATATAATTTCAGATTAAAGACTATAAAGTGAAAAAAGGTCTTATAAACAAGTAACAACAAGTGGTGGGTTACGCTGACTAGTGAGGAGACTCTTCTTACTTTTGTATGTAATTGAGTTAGGCAACAATATCAGACGAAGCTAGAAATACAAAAGATTCATGCACTGTTAGGCATGAAAGGTATGCTAAAGGGCCAACCTACTACCCCACAAAGGCAATAGAAGTTCCCTGTGGACTTCAATGGGAGCTGGATTGTGAATTTATTAGCCTTTACTGATTAATATAGAAAGCCATTTTTTTCTTGACACGCAGATGTTGTTATGTAAATTGTGAAAAAAATGGTGCATAAAGATGCAATTTATGTTTTCTGAAACATTTTGATATAATACATGAGTGAAAGTATCAACAGGCACAAAACCATTTATCATTATCTCCCTCCCCATCACCTTGCTGGATCATAGTTTAACAAGCTCTGTTAGGGGTCTTTAGTTTAATTCACAATTCTTCACTTTCTGTTGCTTTGTGGATCTCAGGCTCATCTTTTGCTTCTGCGTTAATTCGAATTGTGTGAATTGTGCATCCACCAGGCTAAATAAAATCAACAAAGTTCAATAGTGCACCTTATATTTCTTACTTTAATACACAGTTGGAGTCGATAGGGCCAAACATATCACAAATGTCATGCTAAATACTCTGAAGCCTGCAGACTATAGAGACAAGTCAAGTTACAAGTACGGAGATTAAAATCTACTCTGCATTTGATGTGAATTAGGTACTGATACTGCAAAACCAGCAATATATCTGTCTTTAAGCAAAAGCTAAGCTACCCAGAACTGATTTCTTCAGCATCAAAACTTATAAACCAAGAGAATGATGTGACTGACTTGGAAAACTGATGCTGTGATTTAGTCTGTGTTGTGTTAGAAACTGAAAGTTAGATTTTTAAAACATATTTCATACCATATCCTGGCAGTAATACTTACACAGTGCTATTGAACAGCACTTTCTTCCATGTGAGAATACTTTGAGTTTCATGGGGCTACACACAGAATAAAACACTAATCAGTACAAGTAAGGTCTGGCTCTGAGTCTGGCTCATAGACAGAGGACCAGAGAGAGAACTTTGTTTTGGTTATTCTCTGAGTAGGAGACTTTGAATTTCCTTTTTACCTAAGCTACATCTGCTGAGCTAGTTTATTACAAAAGAAATGGGAACTATGGCAATACATAGCTCCAAGAGTTTCCCATTCATACCATAAATATGTGAGGCCATGGCTCTGGGCAAGCTTTTCAACACATTCAGTAGCAGGATTTGATAGAATGCAACAGCTAGCTCTCATTGCACCTCTTAATTTGCTTGCTGGAACTTGGCAATTTACCTTTCAAGAGCCACAGACCAAGTGGATATCTGTTTGGCACACACAAAAGTTCTTTTCAGGGATCTAGTGAAAGGGTAAGGTATGGTCTGCAGCTTAATGAAGTTATAAGCTAGTGACATGTCTTGCCAGAAAATATTCATGACCTACTAAAAGGAAAGAAAACTAGTCATCACAAATAAGGGATTATGTTTTAATTTTTAGTATACATAGTTTAATTTGTACTTGGCTGTTTTTTTATATATATATATATATACTGAATTTGCAAAGCAGAGGCAATGGCTGCAACAACTTTTGTAGTACAAAAACACCACATTAATAACAAAACCCTGAACTATTCATAGTTAAGGCCAGGTTTGTTGAAGAGTTCATTTGAGTTTTGGCAAACGTTGTAAGGGTGCAGTGCTGCAATTGGTGTTTTCATGTGGCAACTAGGTGAAACTGCTGTGGTTCAGGCTAAGTCTCGCACCAAGTCTGACCTCGAAACCTCAAAGATGAACTCTAAGTCATGAATTTAAATAGATTTACAAACATTTCCAAAATTCTGCATAGGGAAACTGCAGCTCAGTTCCTCAAAGGATATCCCCTTTCCAAAGTATACATAGATTTTGTTTTGCTGTTGTCCCAGTGAGGTCAAAAGAGAAGACTATATACGATCTTCTTCCTGGAAAGTCTGGGTCCTACACAAGTTGGTTATTTCTACAACTTGTGTACAGGGTTTTGAAATTCCTGACAGAAGCAAGACCTGGAGCCTTTTCTCTTTGATGAGACAAAAGCTTTTAACAGATGATACGAAGTAAGAAGGGAATGTTAGTAGCCAATATTGAAATATCAAGCTAGTGGTCACTGTTATGAGGTTAGAGCAGAAGTGATGAGGTTTTAAGGTTTGGGGAGGGGGAACTGGAGGGCTCTGAACTGAAATGATCTTCTTGGACAAGGGGCAGTAGAACATGGGTCTAAAAACAATAAAGCACCTGAGAAAATATTATGTCTGATTTGAAAGCATTTGCTAGTGCTTGTGCCTCTCATTTAGTGTGTTATGATTACTTTTAAATTTAACCAGCTTCTGAAGAACAGCTGTGGTATGTGGGGTGAGAGGGCAACACATGGGAAAGGCAGTACCTCTGCAAGGTGCTTTTGGGGTGGGGAAAAATGGGGATGCTAATGCAGCAAGACATTGAGTTTACTTTGAAGAAGAATTTAGCTCAATCTCAGGTAGACAACTCGGAGCAGGGAAGGGGATCTGGGTGAAGTCATTAGTAAAGGGTGGTTGGGGAGCAGGCAAGGGGTCTATAGTGGGAGATGTGGGTGCCAGGAAGCCCCAGGGCCAGAAGGACTGAGTGGTTGGCTCTCAGTAGGGCTGGTGTAGGAACACTGGTGAAGGAAGGGTTGTCAAATCACACCAGGGTCTGACTGCCACCTGGCCACTTCTGATTTGTTGCAGAGTTCCTCTGTAGAGTTTAAATGAATTTATACACAAGCTCGAGACTTCAGAAAGGATTAAAAGGCCTCTGGAAAGAAATTCAAGTAATTTACAATCTCAGTTGTCTGTCTCTCCTTGCATTTTTTTTCCCATTCCTCTTTTTATTTCCACGACTTGTCAGTAGTCTTAGGTGTAACAATATATACTATGCGTCAATGTTCTGCCTATCATTACTACTTAGCACAACGTGCCGATTTCCACAGCCTTAAAAAGGAAAAAGCAAGAAAACACACATACGTACACACACAACCCAGTACGTAAATGCTTAGGAAACAGTAGAAAGCAACATCTGCCATAGATCCCTAACATTTTAAAAATATTTACTAGGAAAATGTTAAAAGAATGTATAACATTTACACATTAGAAAGCCTTAAACCAAAGTGTTTTCCTCAGAGGGGTGTACTGTTTTGCTATGTGGAGGGTGCCCTGAGCTGTTGTTAATCTGAAAAGAAGCAAGAAGTATTTCATGCCACCGTAGAAATATTTAGGCACCTAAAGATGAAGGTAAGTGCGATGAAATAGAATAGGAACTGGGTGGCTAATTCACCTGATTTCAGTAGGAGCTAGGCATGCAATGTATTTAGTTACTTTTGAAAATTTGACAAGGTGCTCATCTGCATTTTTAGTCACCTAAATATGTTTAAGATCTGGTCTTAATGGAGCCTGTTGACCCTTTCATGTATATTGAAAGCCCTCCCCTGAGACCACCGTCTTGCTGAACATCCAGTACACAACTATCCACTATCGCTAAGTGAGATTAAGCTGTGTCAGTGTTTTGGGAGCTTGTAGAGCCCACATAAACCCATAAGAGATTAGGTAACCTAAAATGAAAGTCAAGTAATTTAGTTGATCTTTTACTGCCCATTTCTTCTGGGTAGCTTTTTAACAAAATCTCCTTACAATCAATAAAATATATTTTTAACGAAGTACCACACTCCTACCAACAATCTGCGAGCTGGTACATACACTTCGCGGCTTATAAACTGACACACTGTAATAGCTGCACAGTTTTTAGCAGCTGTCTCTCACACCATGTGTCCTGCCCAAGTGGAGACTGAGATTCAGACATGGTGTTCAAAAACTGGGATTATCTTGTAATTTTCAGAATAGATGGCAAGCGTATAATAATGAATTCCCTAAAAACAAGCAGGAAGAAACAGCTGAAGATGAGGGATTTTTTTTGGTTGCAAAGATGTAATACCCAGAGGGCTCTCAGATATTCTGGAGGTGGGTATGGGATAAGAACCACAATAGTAAAATAGTAAAATAGTATTGGTATTATGTTCCTACCCACACTCCAGTTTTGGAAATGGATGTGTGACTTCCATAGAAAACAGCAGGTGAATTTGCACATCCATCCTTATACATGACTCTAAATGTATTTGTGAAAAAGAGGAGTCCAGAAATCTGAATTCTACCTAGATTTTAAAGAATTAATCATCTTCTTTCTTTTTACCCAAATGAGGTTAAAAATATCCTCTCCTGCAAACTGCAGACAGATCTCTTATAACCTGGCCTTCCACCTCAATTCATTCCATATAGGAACAGTGGCATCCTTTTGAAATTAATTTTTCAGCTTGAAAAGCCTGTCTTTTCCATCTTTGTGATGAACATGCCTCTACTGGATCTGCAAAGTAAGTTGATTAGACAGAAGGCCACTCATCCCAACTGCAATCATCGAAAGCTATCACAGACCTGGTTACATGGCAAGAAGAAGCTGCAAAGTCAAATATGGATACCTACTGCATTTTAGAGCTCTATTTTTTTAGCCTTCTATTTTAAATGGGACTGAAGAAGCAAGATTTGGGTCTTTACTCATGAGCAATACTAAAATGGTGCAATTTGCATCTCTTTTAAATAATACAGGAACAAGGGGTTTGAGCAATCTTAATCTATATGCTGTTTTCTTGGCTTTCTAGTCACAGTTGAGCTGGCTCATCTAGTTATTGGAAGTAAGAACTGACTCTCAGTAAATCACTTGATTTGCATAACATACCTGCTTTTTACAAACAATTATTTCCTCATCAAAATGCTAACAGGTTGGCTTATTTTTTATTAATTAAAAAAAAAAAGAAGCAGCCAAGCTTTATTCTTTCTTTTATTCCACTTTTTGATAGTACATAGTGGTGAAGTTGGCAGATCTCCTTTACAGGTTTTTAAATTTTCCAATTCTATTGGAATTCAAAAGAAAAAGTTTCAAAGTGCTCTGTGGCATTACGAAAGACTTGTGTAATTTTAATCTGTTAGCTTGAGCAACTTGCCAGTAAATAAGGATGAAGAATTACAGTAACTTAAAATTATATTTTTATATATTTAGAATACTTTCCAGACAGGGATCTCAAATTACTTAACGAATATTAGGGAATACAAGCAATGAAAACCTCACTACCTCACTCTCCAGAAAAAAGAAAGTGAAAAAGAATAAAAGAAGCTGGTTTGGGGTGGAGAAAGGGAGGCCTAGAGATACCTAGTGCCTGACCCAAGGGCACATGGGAGGAAAAACACATCGCTGACAACAGAACCCAGGGATGAGCTTACAGAAAATAGCAGTGTCTTTCTGCGTTTAGAAAAGACGGCAATCAGATTTTTAAAAGCACAGGGGGAGCAGTCAAAATCCTCTAGTTTTAGAAGAATGGCATTTAAGCTATATGAATGATGAATGAATGATGATATTTTTCCTACCACATAAGGTAGTACTTGCATTTCTGTTGAGCGCAGAATAATTCCTGGAACAATTAAACAAACAAATAGAAAGAATTAAGACACTTTGGAAGGACTGTCTTTATGGCTGATTTTCAAAGAAGTTTTGGGTTTAGGGGTGCTAATCCCATCAAAACAAAATATGAAATGGGTGCCAAACTTCCTGGGGCCTCATTGGAATTCTGAGCTCATATGACTAATTGATTGCATATGAACACAAATTAAAGTTAAAATAGAATTTAATTCTATCGTGTACATATGTTTGGTTTTTCCCTGCCGTCATTCATTCATCACTTTTTAAAAATGCACCTTTCATTGAGTGATTTACAGTAATAAAACAACAATCACAGAGAAAACACACTTCCTTCCATACCCCCCCAAAATCCTAAAAAATTAAAAAGCAATAATAAACAATGGACCATAACATCGACTGCCTTGAATTGACACCATTTCTCTGCCAATTATACTAGCTGAGTTTTGTAGCCTCCTGCATTTTTGTGTTTTCCAAGGTTATTCTCAGCAGCACCTGCACAGTAAATAAAGGTAAAAGTGCAACAAAATAGACGCAGACGTAGCAGCGAATGAGGAGCCCTGCTTCCATATACATTAGTGAACTTTTCTCCTGACAAACAGGCTATCACTGTATAATGGGCTTTTCCTGAAGTTTACTGCGGCACTGTTTATAATAACATTGCATCCAGCCTGCCTTGTTGGTACTTTTGCATTGCAGGGTAACAGTTCTGAGGTGGCAGCAAACAGCTTCCGTGCTTGTGTCAGGAGAAATAAAACTGTTATTATTTCATACACTTCAGAGGCCACACTCGAACTCAGCAGCTCTGCAGAGCTGTTGTGAACAGAAAGCTCTGCTGTAGAACACCGGGCTGCCCCCTCAACAATAAACCGTCTTCTCTCCCCTCCGTGTTTGGCTTCCCGCCAGTTGCCCATTTGCTTTACACCATCAATTTATATTCACTGAGATGGTGTAAGGTTCTAGAACAGCACTGATTATCAAATCTGCCTGCCAAACATATGAGCAGTAAAAGCTGGTCTTCCAGAGTCCTACATGTGTCATCCAAGGGCCCGATCCCACGAGCTCGCCCTATGAGGAGCAGCCCTTGGATCAGCCGAAGTCAACAGAGCCCTTCACAACAGCAAACTCCGCTGCTGGGAACAAGTGCTCGTGGGACGAGGTCCCTGGCGGCTTGGCTTCCTTGCGCAGGGCCTTAGAGTGCTTTTCAACTACCCCACAATGGCATAAGCCCTGCCAGAGTCGGTTGAGAGAGCTCGTAGCTTTTGTCACATCTTTAGATTACTATTTTATACGGCAGCAATTTGCCAGCTGATACTGTCTCTTCCGCTATATGGGAAGCAGTTTTTAAAAAGGCTTTAGAATAGCCATGCAGCCACTCCTTCCTTGCTAATCCCAAATACTGAGAAGCCAAAAAGCTCTCGCCCTCTTACCCCTCCCCACATCCAAAACAATCCAATGCCAGAGTTCAAAAAAAGTTAAAATTCGCAAAGCTTTGGAAAAGGACTTTAACAAGAATACAGGTTGATTGTTATTTGCCTTTTATTTGTCTAAGCAGCATGTACTTCCAAACTTTCTACTTAATCGTGAGGTCTAGGAATTTACTTCTTCTTTAAATGGAGGTTTAGATTTTCAGAGGAAAGAAAAAAGAGATGTTTACAGTTGGGATGGTTCTCTTAGAAAGACACCAAATGTCATGAGAGCAGCATTCAGGAGAACTGAAAACATTGCATTAACAATGGATTTTTGCAAATTAATTAGCCTTGCCCATTTTAATTTTTCTTTCACAATGCTTTAAGCTTGTGAGAATCAGCCACAATGGGTTTTGTTCATAAGTTACTTTGCATCTAAAAAGAATTAGAATATTTCATGCTTCCTTTTCCATGCGGTCGTATATTGGTAATCCTAATTTGAATCCTTTCGCCTCATGTGCAATTAGTTCTCACTGAAGCCAATAGATGTTATCCATACGTAAGGAAGGCAGGATGGATCTTTAATGAGTGGGAAGTAAATGTAACAATGAAATAGAAAATGAAGAGGTTTTACAGAAACAGTACCGCTTTCTGGATGTGAAACAAACCTGTAGAGATAAATACATCTACCTACTCTTTGCTTAAGAGCTATAATATTGGGCTCACTTAATGCATTCATAAATGCACATGCATTTTCCAAATCTTTCCTAGCTATATTAATCACACCTCAATCCTAAAATGGACTATGTGCAAGAAGACTTATGCACATCCATAGTGTTATCTGCAAGATTACAGCCTTTATTGCAGACTATTTGTAAATAAGGATAAAAGTCAGCGTAGGCATCTCTTCAAATGCAACTTTAAAATACCATATGTCCTTATGCTTGTGTTATGTGACGGAACCTGACAGATCAAAGGACCAGATTTCCCACTCTACATTGATTATTTACTATCATTCATTTTCATGCATTTTAATATGTGGTATCTACATTTAGGTTCTTGAGAGCCAGAGAGAATTCAAGCTGCAGTACTTGGATCCAGACTCTGAACTTCACATAGCTTGGGGATCTGGGATTTTGGTTCAGCTTCTTGTTTATATAAACAACAATGTATCTCAGATGAAGTCCACACTGCCTTCAAACACGCTCAAGCTATTTTACCCCTTTCCTCCTCTCCAATCTATTAACCTTTTGCTCTCAAAAAACAAAAAAAGAAAATCAGTTCATGGCTAGAAATTCATAACAGATTTTGACTGCAGCGTCAATCCTTCAATTCACTGTGTAAGTCAGTGGAAGTGCTCATGTTGTCTTTCTAAACATAAACTAACAGAGTGACCCGTTCAACAGAGTCAACAACAGGGCTTCCGACACTTCTCTTTATTGCCCAGTCATAAATTCATAAAGGGATGTATATTATCACCAATTGGTAAGTTTGCTAGATAAACATCAACACCAATTTAATGACTTGTGTACATGTTGTAAACCTGGGAATCTTTATGCAAAGAAATCAGATAAATCAAACATGAGCTGAGGCTTAGAGAAAAGCAATTAAAGCTTTAAGGTAAGGTTGCTGAGGGAGGGCCCTGGATCACATTATAGTGTATAATAGAAAATGTGTTAACATGGAGTACAGTATGTGAAATTGAATTAATTAGTAATATAAAACACTTCTAAAGCAGAATGTCCATTGACAGATAAATAGATTAAACATAAGAGATAAATAACCCATTCAGAGATCTCAGCTCTTTTTTATCAAAGAAAAGAAATGAAAAAAGAAATCAAACTTCCTAAAAGACAGAGGTGATAAAAGCATAGCTAAACCAGACATTTTAAAGCCGACTTGTTCGCCCCAGGCTAGTGATTGAAAAGAAAAAGCATAGCCGGACCATAAAAGACCTATTGGACCATATTTCATTTGCTATAGTATATTTAAATGTTTCACTGCACACCAATTTAAATCTAGTGCCTTATAGGCTGGTATAAAATACCTGAAGCTGTACTACTTTCTAAGCAACTGTAAGGAACCTTTCCTTGAGACAGACTTCTTATCGTTACCTCACATAGCCTTTCTTGAGGTTGGTTATGCACTTAAAGCGACGTGCGCAATTTTTTTTTCTGCTCCAGACATCAAAATGAATTACAGTTCCTTCCCCTTAACAGAATAAACATGTAACCTTCCGTTAGGATTAAGGACTATTAGCACAATACAGACTGAAACAGGAAGAGCTCCCGGAGTCCACGTACAAAAGCTTAACATGTTCCCTACACTCCAGATGAGACCTATGTATCATGTACAGCTCTCCACGTAAAGCAGAGGCTGGAGGCCCCTACTTCTACTTTCTGGCATGCAAAAGACACAATTTAAGGAACCATTCAATTAATTTCATACAAAATCCATACCTGCCTGTTACTCTTCAGTGATTGCTTCTGTGTATCCCTCTCTTTTCTAAGCTTTTACCAGTTTCCCAAATAACTTTCCCAGTTCCACCTGTGATGGTAACAGACTGCTGACAGAAGCTGGTGGAACACTTCCGTCATTCTGTTCTGCCAGATGAAAGAATCTGATAGCACTGAAGTTGGGACAACAACTACTTCCCGCAGGTTATATTACGGTCACTTCCCAGTTGAACATCTCTAGTTTCTGAGGTCAATGGCTTTGCCAGTTTCCTGGGATTCCAATGGACACAACAAGCATTTGCCAATGTCAGGCATGCCTTTGGTGGTCCAGACTTCAATTCAAGGATCTCAGGCTTGTGTCTACAGCATCCCGTATGCAGAAGTGTCCTTTGCTCCCCACCACTTGAATTAGGTGAGGAAGGCAGAAGTTACTGTGTGAACTCACAGTCACGTTGATGCCTGTTCTAATCTGGAACTTGCTACCCAGAGGAAAGTAAGTTTTGTTGTGGTGAAAGTAGGCTTTCATTTATTCATCTCCACAGCGATAGGAGCCTACATGTTAGCTATCAAAATACAAAATGCTTTTAAATCCTCCCTAAGGGAAACGTATTATCCACCATTTCTGTAAAAAAAAAAGAGTGGGGGAGGGGAGGTAAAGGTAAGTATTCTAGCTATAGGTCAAAAAACAGTGTTTCTGCAGCAGCCTCAACAGCGTGCATCATTGCTTTAACACAGATGGTTAGAATCTGTGTGTGTTAGATTTTTCTGGGTGCAACAGAAACATGATAACATGTAGCTCCTTCGTAAACGTGGATGCAAAGCCCATAGTCATTTACCCACTGGAAGTTTTGACAATGCAGAGAGGCACTTGGTCAGTATGTTATGAAAAAACAGAAGTTAGTAACACATCTAAGGGTGAAAAGAGAGAAGATGGGACATACTTTGAATGAGTAGACCATGCTGACTATACAATGCAAAATTTAGAAATATTTTGAGCAAGTTAGGTACAAAAATTAAAGCTACCCTGAGGCAACTTTCATTTAAGTGACTGGGTGATTTGCTATCACTGTGCAACTGCCAAGGCCTCACTACACTTGGCAACATCAGAGAAGTAACCATTCCATTCAGGCAAATCACTCAGTAGTAGTATCTGCACTGAATTAACCCATGTAAGCATTTTGATCAGTATGAGGTGTGTGTTTAAAGACAAATTCTGCCCTCATGAGAACTGCTGCAAATCTGCCATAACTTACTACCAGTCCTTCTCTTCCTAGTTTCTGGGAAAGGCCTCCTAAAATTTGCCCTTTCAGTTTATTATAGGCAGAACAGGTATTCCTCTTGTAAAGCAGCATTTCTATTTGCTAAACTTTGCTTTCCAAGTTGATATTTACTCTGCAGAATGATTGCCTAAGCCTCAATTATTTTGGAAAGTTTTAGGAAAAATGATTCAGCCAGTTCTGAAAATGAAATTAAAGAAAAATATTGGTATGTTGTTTCTCGCTATATTTAATTGAGGAGAGCGTGCTTTGGAACAGAAGTATAACATTTGGAGAAGGGATGGCCCTGCTCTCAGGGATGTGCCTTTTGCCATCTCTTTGAAAATCCACCCACATTTGGCCAAGCTATAAACCTTTGAAAATTTTCAATTAGCACTAGTTCAGTAAAGACATTTAAGAGTTTGTCAGCTAAATTCTTCAAAGTCTCCATCTGTACTGAACATGCTCCAGCCTGTACGTGTTGGCATCTGCAGCACCCCCCACAGAACAAGGGAGCCTGCGCTGCTCCAGCTCCGAGCGGGACTTCCTCTGAAACAGTCCTTCTCCATTGCTGTGGACCTTCCTAGGCCAGGGACTGCGCACATGGTGCTGTCACCTCTGTCCTCCACATCCCATGCTGACATGGCAAGAAGGACCACAGGGGAGTAACGTCAAGCCTGCTGGCATTTTTCTTTTAACGTTTGCCTCTAATGCCTGTCATTACAAAAAGCTTTCAAAAGAGTGCATCGGTGTGAGGCTCTTTTGCACTGAAATGGCAACTAAGTCAGCTCCCAGCTCTTCATCCAATCTCCATCATCCACCTTACTGGCCCCGATGTTTCTTCTTCCCTCATCATCTCCCTCATCATGCTCCAGCCCCAAGGTCCGAGTCCCAGCAGCTGCCTCCTTCCAGTCCACTCCTAGCCCAATAAGTTGTCAGTCACCTTCTCCTAGTGCTCCGGCTCCATTCCTTTACAGTCGGAGTCTCCTTAATTCCCACTGCAGTGTCAGCCTCCTTACTCAGCCAGCCCTGCTTCATCTCCTCCTCTGCTTCGTGGTATCTCAGGCAGTGTGACACAAACTATATAATTCTCTCTTGGACAGCTTTGGTCCTCTCTACATTTAGCTCTGGCAGCTTCCTCCACCACAGTCCTGGCTACCAGAAGGCATAGTGGGTATGGGATAATAGTTTGTTGTTTCGGCGCCTGGCTATGACTCTCATCTCAGGCGCTTTGAAGCAGTCTTGCAATGGTATGCGTAGTCCCTCTATGGCACGAATGCAGTCTCACCAGCACGAGGTGGTGTGGGATTCATGATTACAGCTATTTAAGACAGAATTTCTGGAGGTTTAGCTATCAAAGCCTAGGAAGTCTTCAATAAGCATCTGTGAACTGTGATTTTTCTAAGACTTAAACCGTGGCCAAATTGTTACATTTTTCTAAGGGAAGCAAAAGCACACTCCTAGCATTCACCTGCCAAATTTCAAATCCTCCCCTCTCACAAATGGGAGCACTAAAGCTGTTCAAAGAAAAGGTCTCCAGAATTATTTAACACTGTTAAATAATGTGTACCATGCTGCTTTTTTTTTTTTCCTCCTGATCTATTTTGCCTGAAATTTTTCTTGAGACTTTATCTATCTCTTAAAGGTCCTGAACACGATGTTGAGACTGAGCCTATGCTGCTATTCTGCAGTTACTGGTACACACTGTGTCTCAGGATCAGAAACTAAATGTTTAAAAACCCAAGACTGGCAATTTCTATAGATCTTGGCTTTTTATTTTAAGAAAACTACTTTAAAACAAAGCTCATTAAATATGTAATGTAAATATGTAGTGTGTTAGATACTGGTAGGATCTTTTAATTGGATCAAGGATTTTCTGTTGTGTGTACCTTTATAATACTTCTGTCTGAAAAGTTTGGCTTGTTTGTTTAACCTGGTATAATTTTTGTGAACTGATACAGTTTTCTGTATTTGCTTTCCCTGCTTTTCCATCAGTTACTTACTAGAGTTGACTCTGAACAAGAGTCTGTTAATCCAGAATCGCTATTAGGAGCCTGGCCCTACAGGGCAGAGCAAATGTAAATTAATTTAATTAGTCAAAGCAGTTAAGATACTTCTTGACCACTGGATAATTTTCTGTCAGTAAGAAGAATACTGTTACTTTAAAAGTCTAATACAATACTTTGTCTCAGAGGTATTGCTTCCACTGCACTGCATTTCATAGATCACTAAGCAGCATTAATTGAAGCCCCATTCCTTCAATCTGACCACAGGAGGACTATGGACAAACCCAGATTTTTCTATTGAGGGAAAGAGAAAACAGAGACTAAAAGAATAATACAATTATTTTGCAAAATTACAATATTCATTTTTTGCAGTTCATGACAGCTTGGAGGGTGTGAAAGCTAAACTTTCTCTGTCTACCCACTCCATAAGCCTGCAAAGTTTCTGGCCTCTCTGTCTTCTACCTTTATGAACCCAAAAACATTCGAAGACCACCATCACCTAAAGTGGCCTAACTGATCTGAAAATGTCAAGGAAAACATGTAATAACTTTATATTTTGGTGGACTGGCTTGGACTGACTGGACACAAGGGTAAAGCCACGTAGCATTTAATCTTCTTCATTTTTCCAGGTTCTGGGTTGAGCTTATAACACAGATTCTGGGAAAGTCTTTCTGACTTCCTTCCTGGACGGCTGGGTGGCATGTGATCATAGGAAAGAACTCATTAGACTTCGATTGAAAAGTTTGACAGAATGAAAGAGTACACTGCCAGATCAACTTGTGGATTATAAGTAGGACAGGGAAACGCAGTAATGCACAGCAAAATGTTCTCAAGTGTCAGACCTAGTGGGCTGTACAAGCCAATAGCAAAGCGGCTGTTTAGATTTTATTTCTCTCCACGGCTGGTATGCTTACAAGATGGGACCAACGCTGTACATTAGAGTTAGTTTGTCCACTCTGAATACTCTGCTTTTCATACACCAACATTCTGAGGAATTCCAGAAAAATGAAAGAAACGTAAACCAAGAAAGAGATTAAGGTTTTTAAAAAACAAAACAAAACAAAAAAAAATCCAGCAAGTAGATCTCTCAAACTTCATTAAAAAGATAAAACTAAGGAAGAAAAATAAAATGAAACAACAGGTCTATAACAAATTTTCTTTTCCAAGAAGGGTTTTGTAAAAGTTTTTGTACAGTCTTTGTAACTAAAAGTACCAAATAACTATCATATTCTGGTAGAACACTGAATTCGGTTTTTAAGCATAACATTTCCTCAAAATTGTCTGTATGCATGAAATATAAGGTGTTTTTGCTTAGAAACATAATCTTTTTGACACTTGGGGAATAAAAACTGCCTGCTGTAGAAAATGGTTTGAATATTGAACACTGTAGGAGAAGTGAGAAAATGTCCTTTTAAAAGTGCAGTTTGGTAATTCCTGCAATTTCTCTATCGCATGTCCACATGGAAATCTCCAGCTTTTTTAGCATCTTGGAAAAAAATTACAAAAAGTCATACAAAATTATACTAAGAAAAGTCAAGGTCTGAGGCCCCATCTTCCTCCCACTAGATTCAATAGAAAATAAAAATAAATCCTATTGTTTCTCCATTTGTCTAAGACCAGGCTGTGAATGAGGTGTGGAAACTAAACTATGTTCTCAAGCTTAAAGGTGGTCCCTTTAGGTCAGGGCTCTGGCACACCAGCGAGTCACTGCAGGAAATGCAAATTGCCACTTCTCATTGCAGTAACCTTTCTGTTGATAGGGGACTTCTGTCTCCAGGGCTGTCAACCTGGCAAATTTCACACACATTGAAAAAAAAAAAAAAAATCACACAAAAATTAAACAAAACCAGAGTCTAGGAAAAACACATCAATGTAGAGCCTCTATTTAAGGAGGAATTTGGAACTGGACTTCTGTGACGTTTCCTGTACTTTAAACGCCTTTCTTTTTCCACTTGATACATTAAAGGGACATGATCAAGGCTAAAGAACCTAAAATTAGACCTGCCAGCTGTGTTTTGGTTTGTGAGTATTCGCAGGTCATGCTGTCCCTGTGTGCTGCCTGTCTGATCCATTCCCTGGAGGAGGCAAAACACTGGAACATAAAGGAATTCTGATACCCCTTACACGTAGCAGTACGGTCTCTGCTCTCCTCAGAGTAAATTAGACAGACAATACACGAATACCTCTGATCTTGGAAATAGCACAGGGCTCTGGGTTTGTTATTTTATACTTAACATCTATGTCACATATCACATTTTGGGAAAGTAATAGGTTTTAAAAGGTCACACAGGAAAAAAAATACATGAATATTCTCAAGCATATTTGATTATGGGTCAACTGTGTGAGCTTTTACAACATCTTCTGAAAACATCTAAAGCTTCCATAATCCTGCCAGTGCAAGCTGAGTTTTTAGTGTCTCAAATTACTCATTAGTCTGCCTATTTTCCACCTAGCAACTCATTTAATTACTGAAAAGCAGCTCTAGATAGTTTGCAACTGCTCCATGAAACTTACTACTAAAATTTCTAGGGGCAGTTTATCCAAGAGGCATTAATCTGACCTCTGATATTCAGGTGATACAATCCTAACTAATTTGCTTTCACAGGTCAAGACATATAACTGCAGAGTTTGCATATGTTTACAATCTTTGCATGTGCAAATCAGAGTTTTGAGTTGAGGATCTCAAAATTAGAGGCAGTTTTGGATAGTTCAGCCTTATAAACCTGCCAGATGAGCTCTGCTTTTGTCAGAACGATCATCCAAATGAGCCAGTCAAATAGATATGGGTGTGTTATTGCCCTGCAATTAGGGGCTGACAAGAATCTGTGCTTTTCAAAATAATAATTGAAAATGCATGTGGAAATGTTATACAGAAAGCTATGTTGAGTAATCTTAAAAGCAGTGCTCTTTTCAAAAAGAGGTACAGATTTTGAAGCAGAGTAAGTCTCCAGGAGAGCCAACGTTATTGCACTGTACCATGCAATACTCATCCTCTAGTCCCTTTCAACCCCTCCTCAGTCTTTTGTGCACCTGAGAAGGTCTCACACTATGAAGATAAAACTCTGGCATCAAAGAATATGGAGGTCGTTATGTGAGTTGATCAAGGGAATCCTTCATTACAGAACAGGAAAAAAAGCAAATAGGGATATATCAGAGACAAAGAAAAAATTTTGAAGGTAATGTAACAACTTTCTCTGTTGATTTGCTTTCCTATCCTGTTTAAATTTAAATTGTATGTATCAAGGCAAAAGGATATTCAGCTCAGTTTCTAAAAACACAGAAAGACAAAAACTCAGAGTTCTTAAACCAGGATGTACTTGGAAGAAATAGAAGATAGCCATATTATCAAGAAAGATATAAGAATGCCTCTGCCACCATATGATCTTTGCCATCCCAGGGTCTGGATGTCCAGAGAAGAAAAGTGGTCTGAGCCCATCTGAGCTGATGAGAGCTCATTCTGTATGGAGATACGGAGCTGCACATGAGATTCTTTCCATTTTCATTCCAAGATTTAGGGAGATCCATGGGAACATCCAGGTGATCAGCTTACAGCCATAGAATGACTACATTTTATAATACTGGAAAGCCACAAGACAAATATGACTTAATAAGGAAACAATAAGGTTAAATTAAATCTATAGAGTCCAGCATATTTGTGTTATCTGTGCTGTGCCATGCAAGTTGTGCATAAGAGATCATGTTTATGATTTGCTCTTGTCATTTTGCTTCAATTCTACAGCTACAGAGTCTTTGAGGCAGCAAATTCTTGATTAGTGTGCAATGATGATGTAAAATTATAAGTGTGAATTAAGGCAACACTATGCTACATCCATGCACTTATCAGGAATCATAGTACACAATTCCAGTGGGAACTATTCAGCCACTGGAGTGACCTCACTGGTTTAATACGCTCAGAGCTGCTGTATAGAGTGAGAAAACAAGTGTATCAGCATTGCATTAACAATGTTTTGGTGTAATCATAAGCAAGCTTTGCTAATATGTATTAACACAAGTCATCTTAAAAAAAAATATAGATCCCAAGTGTAAACATGTTGTTGAAATAAAACGTATATTACAAAGTAGCAGTAGTAAAATGAGATCTAGTATTTTGTCTTTCCATAGATTAACTTGCTAACCAGATTTAAAAAACAAAATCACACAGCAAAAAGACCTTATTTTGGCTATTCAGTTGTTAGCATGATTTCTGTGTAACTGTACATATGCTAATGTATACATTAACTGTGTGCACGTTTCTCTGCATATATCTGCACACACACATAAAGAATATAGCACATGTATTTTTTATATATATATATATGTATAGTCACATACAAACACATATGCTCCAGAGCTTTCCTTTTAGTGTTTTTCTTGAATCTTTACATGAATAATATCCAGCATCATGGACCTTGAACACTGATGACTCTGGTTAACGCTTTTATCCTTTGCTTGAAATTACAGGATCAGTCTAGCCAGAATTTATGAGAACCAGACCCCAGACCTCACATAGCTCACATATTAGACCATTAGGCATCTAACTACCTCTGAACAATTTCAATGCATTATCTTGCCTTCTCCCTGGGGCACAAACTTCACTCGTCCATACTTTTAATATATTTTGTCTGCATGAAGCAGATCGAGTTATTACATGCCAGCAGATCACGACTTACAGAAATCTCATTGCTTTACAGTGATGCAACTAATATCTCTCCCTTCTCCATGCTGAGATAGTGCAGTAAAGAAATGGTCAACGGTGCAATTTTCAGTAAATTAATTGATAACAAATTCAGTGCAGATTTGCTGTTTATGCTTACAGACAGGTTAATTAAATATTTCCACCTTGAAATATATTTTTGTGTGCGTATATAGGCTGATGTACCACCATACACATTCACATAGCTAAACAGAAGAATTTTTCAAATTCTTTAGAACGCTCATTGCTGCACTTCACATAAACATAGCGTCCCTCTGCAGTGAGAGGTTTTACACTTACTTTTCAAAGGCAGTATAAAAACAGGGTGTTATTGCCAAACATCCATTTGCATTATGACACTGGAGTGTTTTTCTTGTGTGTTGGGTTTTTTTGATTGAAATATAACATAAAGTGAGATTAGAAATCAATTGACCTGTGAACTCTCCTGAACCTTTTACCTGGGTTGCAAGGCCATTACGTTCTTTTCTTTCATTAGCTTTTTGCTGGAGCGAGGCTGAACAGGAAACAAGGGTGATCCTGTCTCCTCCCTAGAGGCTGTTCATCAGCTGGCTCAGTTTACAGCAATAAAAAAAAAAAAAAAAATTGGAAACATATAACGACTCAGAAACCTTATATTTTTCTTTATGCATTATGATCATTATTATAATACTAATATTAATAGCAGAGGACAATCAGGGAATCACAGTCTTTTTGGACTTTCTTTTCTGCAAAATGATATGCACGTATTTTCCCTGCATTTACGCACCTGCCTTTATAACCCAGTTCTAGCTAATGAAGTGATTTTGTTTTGGATCTGCTAAATGAGTTTCCTGTATAGCTTGCATTCTTGACGAACAGAGGATTACTCATAATAATTCTGTATTTCAAATCTAAATTCATTGTTAAAAAAAAACAGAAGTGAAAACCTTGTTTCTCCTTTCAAAAACAGTTTGAATCCCCATTCTGCAAAGTGCTCAGTGCCTTGACAGAGATCCTTAGTGCCAGAGCTACTGGAAGAGAAAATAGGGATACTCGGCACCTCAAAAAAGGCGCTTCACACTATACAGGATTGGACACTTAATTCCTGACTAAAACAAACTCCATCAAAAGGTCATCAGTCCCAGGGACTAAAACAGTTTTGATGAAGTCCAGTCTCCCGCTCTGTTGACAAGCGTCTCAATTATTTTCAACAGCTCTTGGTGTCTACATCGGAAGAATGCGGACCAATCATCAGGCTGAGGTAACCACAGGTCCCTCGGTGAGAATCTGCAGAACTTGCACATTGAGCAGCACTTTCAGACAGCTATTTTTTTTCCACCTGAGGTAGGAATAACTAATGATGTAACCAAGTTATCAGCTACACGTTTTGACATACCGGCAGTGCATGAACTAATGCCTTGTAACTGCAATACAAGAAGAAATAGCCCCTCAGGATAAATTCTTTGGAAATCTGTGCAAAGCGATGAAATGTCTGGATGGAAAAATCTAGAACTTTTAAATAGGACTGGATGGGACTTAACCCTGATGCATTTTCTTGTGTACTACACAACTTGAAAAAGGTAAAGCTCGTCTGGCACTGGCTGGTTCTGTCAGTATTTGCTAATTTGCCCTAACATTTAGGTTAATTTAAGATTAAAGTTGTAGAGAAGAAAATACCATACTCTCCTTCTTTGCACTCCCTTGCTCTTGATGATCAATAGCACATACCTCTGCACACAACAGACACCCATCGAGGACATCTCAGACTTCAACCTCCTCACCTTAGGACCAGGTGATTTTTCAATAGCTGCTTTCCTCCACCACTTACAGCTGGTTGCCCAGAACCATGTCCAGGTGGCTTTTGAATATCTTCAAGGATGGAGACTCTACAACCTCCCTGGGCAACATGTGCCAGTGCTCAGTCACCCTCACAAAGTGTTTCCTGATGTTAACATGGCACCTCCTATATTTCAGTGTGAGCCCTTTGCCTCTTGTCCTGTCACTGGGCACCACTGAGAAGAGCCTGGCTCCGTCTTTTTTGCACCCTCCCTTCAGGTATTCATATACATTGATGAAATCTCCCCTGAGCCTTCTCTTCTCTAGACTACACAGTCTCAGCTCTCTCAGTCGTTCCTTGTATGTGAGATGCTCCAGTCCCATATTCATCTTCATGGCCCTTCATGGGATTCTCTCCAGTATGTCCTGGAAACACAATCCAAAATATATTCCAGGGAACATAGCTAAAAATGTGTTAGGTGCTGTGGTATTTTCACCATCTCTCATGTTTTCAAAAGAGAGAACAGACCCTTGCAATGTTGTCTTCAATGTGGTGTCTAAAGGAAGGTGTGGGAAGTTCAGTAAAGGATCTTTATTGACTAGACTCAATATTCCACAATAGCAAAAAAAATATTTGTTAGCATTGCTTTTCACAGATTTTTTTCTAGTACTTGTGGTTGGGCAGGTGTAAAATAATTTCCGAGTTTTTTTGCACAGCCATAACATTAACACTGACTTTTCACAACTGGGCAATTTCTCTGCATTTTGTCTTTGCTAGCATTCTTTTTAAGCTCAGAAGACTCATTGGACACCACAAAAGAGGACATGAGTGAAGGACATAAAGACAGACTAAAAAAAAAAAAAAATGAGATTATATTAGCTGCTATTTTCAGTGCTATGTCCACTGCTTATGGTCTGTGCTGGGGAGATGACAGAGGCTTGTGATGGATAGCAGCATCCATGAGAGCTCCCAGAAACTTAACCTAGAAAGACTATTTCCCCTCTAGACCATGGCAAAAGAGACTATTACTCTGATTACAACAAAATTAAATGATGTCTCAAAGCTAACTCTCAGGACATGCTTCTAGCTGCAGAAGGTTGCCTGCAATCTATTTACACTTACTTGAGGTCAGGTTTAGCGCTTTTTGAAAGCACAGGAATGAATCCTATACATGTGGTCATAATATTTATATAAGAAGCACACTCTTCCGAGCTATAGAGTGGTTTTGTAGACCTTTCAACTTTTCAAGGCCCCAGTGCATGTGACCCTACATGTCAGGTCACTGCGGAACAAGAAAAAGGGGAAGAGTTGTGTGGGAGGCACATATCCTCTCACATAATGGCAGAGAGTCCACGTTTCAGATATGTCTCTGTCAGGGCCCTTTTGATTGCTGGATTTACACTTCTAAAGAGCAGCCCAGTGCAGCAGTTTCTCTCCCACTCCGTGATTTCCCATGGCCCAGAGTGTAGCTGACTGACAGATTACAGATCAGGCTGCTTAGGTCTGTCTGGCACAAGGGATCATGAAGCAGAACAGAAATTGTGGGGCCCAAAAGTAAAGCTGCAAGTGCATGACTTGTTTTCTGAAAATACATGGGACAGTGTGAAAGAAGTCAGACAAATGTCTCTTTCTCAGCGTTTAAGACTTGGCAGGTCTGCTAGCTGCAGAGCTCAGCAGCCTATATAGCAACTTCTCTAAGCCGTCCAAGTTCAGTTGATTATTCACTGCAAGGCGGCCAAAAAAAAGAATGGCGATAGAGGGCAATGAAGTCATATTGCTCCCTCTCCAGCAGATTTCGACTTGCTCTCCCATAACCATATTTGGATTTTAATGGGACTCTACAGGTGCTGTGGATTCTGATACACAACAGCACACAGGCTTCTCTACATTTAAATTTGCGGTGTAAAAAATCGAGGGCAACAAAAAGAGCTACTTTTATTTATTGAAAAGTAAATAGACACATATAACAATGGCTATAGAAATGGTAAAAATTATAACATTATAACATTAACTTTAGTATTCCTTTTGTTCATATGATGTACTTTTCTATATAGTTACAATTCACTATCTTCAGCTCTCCTAGCTATTTCCAAACCAAGGCTTTGCAGGGGAGTTTGGAAGTTCAGGACTTTGTGTTCTATATTAATGTGAAGGCCCTTTTTGAGCTAATAGCATTGTTTAAATTACTTTTGCCCATTGCTGTTACAGTCATTACACAGCCAATAATACTTCCAGCTTGTTTCAAAATTTCTGTCTTTCATAGTAACAATAGTAAGTTTGTTCTGCATAGATTTTGCCCCACCTAACAGGTCAGAGCATGACCTAATCTGGTGTTTCTGATACTAGTGGAGGTTGGAGGATAGAGGAATTCACACGGAGTGCCCACAGTATTTTTCAGTTTCTGCTCTGGTTATTTCTTTCTTGCCAGTGCAATGCACCTGTTTTGATGATCTACCCTTAGAAGTTAATGGAGCCTGTGAATTTCCAGATGGCTGTGGAAAAGAAGGCTGTGTAGTCAGCAGACCTCTGTACTGACAGCCTGATGAGACGTTCTGTTGATCTCTTATCCTGAGACATCAATTCACAATTCCTACATGATCCCTTATCACGTGATTTGTTTCCATCGGTCACTTGGTGTACACAACACCATTGACGATTAATACCCAAAATCATATTTCATTTGTATTTGTTTATATTTAAAAAAAAACCCAACCCTGTGCTGCTAGAACTCTTATCAACTGCATGAAAGTAGGAGGAGGGCATTTACTCATTCTGAAATTACTCTTTTGAGAAATAAACATTTTTGAAGGTAGAAACAACATTTTGATGGATGAAGGTGCAAGGAAAAAAATAATTTGCCACAGGAGAATCTGCAGAAATCCTGATGAAAGAAGAAGTTTTGTCTGAACCTCCAACAGGTGCTGGACAGACACTTCAGGACCCACAAAACAAATCAAAGAGAGAAATTAAGAAAAACTGTTTATGTGAGGGGAAGAAGGGCAATGTAGAAAGGGAAGAGCAACTGTAATCTACTGCCTAGTTTCCTCAATTCATGACATGTCAGTCCAGAAAAAAAATATTATTAATATTGTTCTCTTTTTTAAGGTAGTGGTAGAAAGTCAGCATGACATTTCCTCTCAACAGTGTCTAAAATCAGGCATCTGAATCCATCTTTGATGATTTATTATTCTCAACTATATTAATTCAAGGGCCTCAACTAGATTCATCATTACATTCAGCGCTGCACACATCTGTGTGAAGACAAAGACTTAACAACAACATGTGATCTGATTTTCTTAGTTACTAGGCATTCCCGTATCTTACAGATTTAGTGAGACACAGAGATTGAGAACTAAGGAAATCAAGTGAGGGAATTTGCTTTTTTCTTTTTTTTTTCCAAACAAAATTTAAAAAATATTTTTCCCACTTTATCTGACTGAGTAGGTGTTAAGGGACATTATTCTATTATGATTACTACCATTCACTTTGTAAAGTCTGCAAAACACTTAGAAAATTATAAAGCATGAATGTTAACCATAGTGTCCTCCCCAAGTTCCCATTGCCTAAGTTTCCTCCTGCAACTTCAGCAGGGTGTCATCATGTTTACCCTTTTTTTCTGTGCTACGTTGTTTTCTATTTTTTGTGCTTTGTTAACAGACTGAAAGGTATCATCATCACAGAGGTATCTGTATTGGAGTGGTGAGTGAAATGATTCCTGCACTACTGCATGACTGTAAGAGGACATGTTGATGGTTCCTGCAGTGAGGTAAGCTAACAAGATTTTAAACCTCATTGCTTTCTTTTTAATGTGTTGTTTGTGGCAGGCCTAAAAATCAGCAGCAAGCACATCACTGGACTAGGGAAATGCCTTTTCTTTGCCCCAGGAAAATATCCATTGTATATACGTATCATGCTGCAGTCTTTAATTGTATGAATACACACAATTTTTCTTCTCCTCCAGTGAAAGGATAGAGGCTTCATTCACCACAAAGGCGATACATTGAGAGTGGAACTGAGAATGAAGAAAATATCTGGCATTCTCTAACTTCAAAGTCCTTCACTTAGCAACATATGAAGTGTCCTCTGAGCCCAGCTATTGTTTGTATATGAGGTCATAACACTACATCAGGCAAATCTGAGCTTGTATTTAGTTTTTGAATATGCAAAAGTAATACAGCTGGTTTATGACTGAACTTTGCTGTTGTCTCTCAGTGGTCTCAGAGAATCCCACTTGAATTATTTCTGCCACAAAAGGTTGTGTTTTAAACTTTATACTGCTGTCATAGCCCCAAATCCCTAAAGGTTCAGTCTTAGTGTATCCCTAATTCCGGCCACTGCCTTCAGGGACCCAGTATCTGAAGTATCTGCTGGCCTAATAAAAACTTAAAAATAAAAGACTGAGCTATCTTGCCACCGCATGTGGTATGTAAGTGAAGTATAAATATTTCACTTGATATTTGTTATCTTATTTGATGACTTAGAAACCTCAAGACAAGTTATCTAAATACTTCCAGTGTTACATTCCTTTCTCAAGTTTTAAATCTCTAAAACCTATCGCACTGAACACTCTACAGTTTTCCATCCCTGCCTTCATCCAGAGGAACATTTATCTTTACTTCTCACAAAAAAAAAATCTCCCCTCAAAATAGCAATATGTCTGTTAAACATATATAATAAAAATAACTTTTCTAGAAACCTAACATACTACATGTTGATATAGTACTGATCCAGACATTAATTAAAAAGAGCTTCCCCATTCACTTCCTATGTAAATATTTGAAAATGGGGCCATCTTATAAACTTGTCAAGATTTCCAAAGCCATGCTGCACCCCATGTCCACGTGTCTTTATCTTCTTGTATTTCTACTCTGACACTGACTTGAGTTTGAATCAAATTAGTGAACCTATCACTCAGTGGCTGCGCTGAGTGACCTACGTGAAAATAATTTCAAGTCTGCTCCCACAGCCAGGTTTAGAATCAACTGTGATGTCAAGGGATGACTTTTCAACAGTGCTCACCACCTTCACTGAGCTCTTTTAAAAACGTGGGCCCTGCACACAAATGTTCGCCTTGCATGCCCTACCCACACTCCTGCTGACACATTTTCTGTCTGTCTCAGCCAAAAGCACTGAAGAGCCTTTCAGCTCAGCAACTTGCAAGACAGGTTTGATGCTGCACCCTGTGGAAAGGCTTGGATCCTTCTTTCTTTTGAATTACTCTGTTGGTGTTTAAGCAGAGAGATGTCAGTCTTCAGGCATCTCTGACAATCTTCAAGGGCAATTAAATTCAAATATTTATCTGTTAAACAAAAAAAAAAAAACCCTGCCAAAATCCAAGCCTACCCTCTCCATACGGAAAGCTTGTGACTATCTTTGTTGGCTCCAGCTCTCCAAGACAACTCTCCATTAGCTTCTTTGGGACTTGGATCAAGTTCTAAGTGTATAAATCATGTCAGAAGACGGCACAACATATTTTATTTGTATGAGATATGCATGAGGGGTCACATCAGTAAACTCCCCATTACCGTTAATGAATCACACATGTGTAACTATATATATATCAGGTCAAGCTTAGCCTGTGAACCAATGGACACACCAATTCTGAAATGTCTGCCAATTGCACACATAGTTTCCACAGGTCTGACTTTGTTCCTTCCCATTAGGAAGTGAGTAGAAACTCCTGAAGTGCTAAACAACTTTTAAACTGCTCTGAGGAAAGCAAAACAAAGCAATTCTGGTGAAAGCAAAAGATCTGACAACACTAAATTCAGTGTAAGTGCTGCCCTGTTGTTTTGGGGTTTTTCCCCTGCAGCTCATACACCAACCTTAGTCCTTTTCATTTACACTTTTATAATGTCTGCACAGATACTCCGGTTTGTTGTCTTCTAAAGTAGGCTAAAAAAAAGAAAGTTAATGTTTCAGTATAGGAAAAAGCCCTCAACCAATGATGCATATAAAGTGCTGTTATGTTGATTGAGCAGCTGGGTTTTTTGGTATGTATCCCAGATGTTTCATCAGTATGGCAACACCTTACATTATACCGTCTCTGAAGATCTTGGACCAGTCCCACCTGGTCATATCCTTAGCCTGGAGAACTCAGCCTTAAAGTACCTCTCATTACACAACGAATCTTAATGATTTTACGACCTAACATTTTTTCCTTCCTATAATTTAAGCAAGGTGCATAGGCAAACTGCTAACATCTGTTATCAATACACTGTATTTAGGGACTTGGATTTATCAGATATATAGCTTCTCTAACAGTACACATGGAGGTATTTCTAATAGCTTACAGTTAACAGCAGTCATTTAAGCTACATACATAGAGAAATATTCACATCTAACTATCATTTGTACAGCTGTGAATTAGTTTCAGAATAGCCTATAGAAAGAACACTAAAAAGGAACAAACTCCTCAACATAAACAAAAAATATTCTGTTTTGTTAATTATTTTAATGTCAATTTTATTGCCATCTGCCTGGAAATGACATTTTACACAACTTGGGTAAACAAAGAGGATGCTTCTCTATTCTAAACCTTTACAGAGCAAATTAATCTGAATTCATATCCCAAACTGGTCAAGCACAAGCCTGTAGGACAGTGGCTCCTAACCAAAGAGCCATTACCTCTATTCAGGCCATGGCATTTAGGAGGGGGGTCACTAACCTAGCGGAAATTCAATTGCAGAAATGGGATTTGCAACCGGAAGTAAGGTCATTAGCCTAGAAGACCAACTGAAAGGTTACTGATATCATCTATAACAGTGACATCATAGTGTTGCTGGACTTCCTCTCTCTTCATTCAACAGTTAAAAATCTGGCTAGTTTACAATCAATAAACAGGAAAGTATAGGAATGATCACTGGCTTCAGCGTATTAATATTGAACCTTGTTTTTAGAAACACAACCAAAAGTAAGAGAAAAATTAATAATAAATTTAAAACCCTTTTGTGTAGTATTCCTTTCCATCAGAAAGTTTGTTCACATATCTACTTATTTCTATAATAAGCCACAGAAACAATTTTCTGGTAATATTTTAAGTGCTTCAGAAAGTCGAGTGGGATCTTTAGATAAAGACTTTCACTCATGCTAACACACTGTCAAAAGTAATTTTAAATATTTCTTGAAGTTTTTAACTGTTAAAAGACAAAGTTTGCCATTTGCTGGAAAATTATAAAAACTATTTTAGTTTGTTTAGTACAGGCATTACAGATACTGATTCAAAAAAAAAAAAATCAACCCTGATGGCTTTGGTAATTTACATTTAAAAACTTATAACTGCAAAATAACTTGAGAAGAATTAACATCTGGAAATGTATTATGTTCTTTCTTTTTAGACGACATGGATTTTATTTTTTAAAGCTCGATTTCTGGATGTTGGCTACAAGCCAAAAAAACAAACCCTGAATTGTTCCGCATGGTTGGTTTCTGGAGATGTCACCTAAGCATCAATCAGTGTCAGAGGAAATCAAAGGATTTCTATTTCAGAAAAATTGGTTCCAAAAATTATTCTCAAGGCATGAGCATGGTGCAGACGAGGTGAGTGTAAGCTACTTTTGTCATTCTCTGATTCCTGGAACTGTCAGAAGCTACAACAGCCTCAATCTAAACAGTATGAACTGGAAGACTCTCAGAGCTGCCTTAAATCTACTGGCTGATAACAGACTCTTAAGAAGTTCAGCTAGAAATCAATGGAGCATACATGTGCTCTGGAGATAGCCTGATGTGTATATATGCCCAATTTAGGGGTCTCTACAAACCATAGTGTTAATTGTTCACCATACAGCGACCATTGCAGTGTGCCCATCGTCTTTTGAGGTTGAGTTCGAAAAAGATTTTAAAAGTGCACCAAAAAATTTTTGTAGGGGCATTTGTGAATGTATACATAGCCACTAAGGAAAACAGTATTTCTATCTAACCACTGCAGGCACCAATTCCTTCAGAGTTAAATTCAGTAAAGATGGAAATCAACACTTTAAAGGTTGATGGCATTCAGAAAATGCAGATCATGAATTTCTGTACTGTGCAGAAGTAGGGGCCTAGTCCTAACATGCCAGCATAAAAAGGCAGTGCTTTTAAGTCTACACATTAGATATGCCGTAAAAACTTGGTAAGCGCATACTGGCAAAAATTGGATTTCAATGGAGCTGTGTCATTTGCGCCAACTGCAGACCTTCCCCTCAAATCTTCCTGTGGCCAGTGCACAGGAGCAGAGGACACAGACGTTTTGCTGGACTGTGAGGCGGCGCTGGAAGAGGCTGCTCGATAGCAGAACTGACATTTGCAGAGAGAGGAAAGGCATCCGGCTAATGCGACACAAGGTGGAGGCAGCATAGGGGAGGTGAAAAAAGCCCCATTCCTCTGGGATAAAAAGAGGGTCAGTCATGCTTCCTTCTGGGAACACTTCCAGACTGCACAACAGGATACTTCCACATTAATAAACACAACGTGTGCTTATCAGGTATGACAAAACATATGCCAACTTAATTTTTAATCTTTCCTAGATGTCTGTCCCTATATCTACAGAACCAAGATTTATAAATGATAAAGACAGAAAAGATCTCATTCATCTGCACATATTTATTAACACTAAGATTTTACCTTAGGCTATTGGCTGAAAACCTGTTTGGTATTTTTTATTCAATACAGATTCACAGGACCACTACAGTGTGCTCTGCTCGTTGATGTAGTCTTAAGACATCTACGCAATTAACTCTCCCTCACTGCACATCAGTGGCATGTTAGGTTTTTCCTAACAATCTATGTGAATGCATATAATTTCACCAAAATATATGAAGCATGCCCGCTAAAAGGTGCATTGATGGGTACTTTAGTTCCACACTGCATCAAGACTTTCTACAGGCTGGACCAAAGCAAAATAGAATTTGAACATTAAAGCAACTATATCCCCCAAACCTTTCCCAACAGACTATATCCATAGTTAAAACAGAGAAATAAAAATAAATTAACTCTGAAAGCTGATGCACAAGGTGGGGAGTGAAAGAAAACAAAACGTTTGCCATATTAAGTATTTACAGTACTATATCACTATATCAGCTGCATCACAGTGCAGCTGTTTGTAAGGCTGAAAGCAAGAATGTCCAGGTTTTCCAAAGATTTCGGTAGAAACTTACAGAGATCACCATAGCTCCCTGAGACTGCATCACCTGTGTAGCCTAGATTTCTCTGTTTGAGGTGACACTGATACATGCTTGACAAATGTCACTGTTCCACAGTTACGCGGAATCTAGTAAAAAGATCTCAAATCAAAATGCCATTTTCTTTTCATTGTTCTCCCTTCCCTCAGGGCCAGGAGCATTGACCACTGCTGAAAACAGCCCCAGGACCCAGTATGCTGCAGTTCCACTATCTTGTAGTTCCTAAAACCCACCAGTTCCAAAGGTTAGTCTTTTAGGTGTAAAATGAGGTAGATGTGGATGAGGCAGCTCCGGTATCTCAGTTCCATGCATGCCAACGTGCTATTTTCTAAAACCAGCCCAAATCAAGCTTACTTTATTCTCCTGCACTTTAAAAGAAGCACAGAAAGCTTTGGCACTTTGACAAATGATGAATCCTGTTGCAGCAGTTCTTAAAAGCTAGGTCAACAAAATTTGACAACTTAAAACTATTGATGAAGGTGAGTGAGCTTAAAGTGAGAAATTAGGTGGATAAAGGCTTTGTGACTCCTTTCTGACAACTCTTTTGTGGGAACATAATTTCAAACATTCCAGCAACTCACTTTTCTGTAAAAGACTACAATAAACACACGGAAATTTAAAAAGCACGTGGAAGTCAGAAATATCCAAAGAAAGACACCTCTAGAGGCCAAGTTCTGCATATTAAAATGTCCTGATCCAATAAAGTACAAAAGAGTACAATATAGTAAACAAGTTTTCATTCTCACATCTCTTCATCATTGATCATTACATTACTTTCTACATCCTTTGAAAAATTAAAGTAATATTAAAGAATTTCCCAACTTTTACATAGTAATATAATATCTTCCAGGCATTTCATAAAATTTTAAAAATGAGTAAGGCAGAAATAAGAGGGGCTATTTGCTATGCAATATTGCAAACATCGATATTAGTATACACTTCAGTGATTCATGAACTGCATAACGTATAATAGAATAAATGTAGTCCATTCACACCACTCTGTTGTCACAACATATGACCTTTGCTCCACTTTCATTTACAGACTATCACAGAAAACTTAGTTTGTGTTATAATTTCCCTTTCATGAACTTTGCATTTAACCTGATTTTACAGAGGTGCAAATTACGTCCATATCAGACTTAGTGTACAATTTTGATTTACCAGCCATGAAAAGTTTTTTCTAGTAATATGTATTGCTACCTAAAAATGGTACCTAAATTATACTCAGATGATCTTCAGTGTCCTCACTGAACATACAGTAGTCAATACAGATAAAAAAAATGCTGTGACCAGGCTTTGTTTTAAGTTTATATGACATTTACCTAAATGAGTCAAATTCTTTATCATCAGCTTCTGTCAGAGGACATAGCATTGTGGAGGACATCATAGATACACAGTCACTTGCACAGGCCGTGCAATGACATATGCAAATGACATTTTCCTCTGTGATTTGTACATGCAATATGAATCTCTTTCATATGCAAGTGACATTGTGCAAGAAAGGAGCTTGTGCATTCACATATAGAACACTTGTGCCAGCCTCTGTTATACTGTTACTCGTCCTTGTTGCTAAAATGGCCTAACGGGACCAGAAAGCAGACGGACTTACTCAACTGGAAGGTAGCCAGCGATGCTAGATCTACACCACAGTCCCCAGTGCACTGGCATATCAAAGGAAAAAGAAGAGCTGATCAGATCGCTGTTGCTTTCTGACATCTCCAGCTACCTCTCATCTACAGCAGGGCTGGTGTAGAAAAGGTATCAGTGTCAAGGTGCCATAGCCAGATGTTTCATGGTCACTCTGCTGTGTCTTAGCGATAGCTGAGAATCCAAGTCCTTTAGGTGAAGTGCCTTTATGTGTTAAGGAGATTTCTCTCAATTTGTAGCTGGTGCATGCCTAAATAAACTTGGATGAGTCAGGGAGGAAAGTCAGGTACTATTTCAAACTACTGTATGTACCGTTCATATCACAGTCCCGTTGCGGTGGAGGAAAGAGTTGCAGCTAACATAGCTAAAGGGAAGTAATGATTACACAAAAGCTACTTTTCCAGTTTCATTGTTGTATAAAACTACAGCTACTCCCTGCATTGATTCATTTGCCACCTGAAAGGTCAAGACCTGTTCGCCTTGCCTATGTGAGTAACCACAGTCACTTCAGTGGGTGTAGGTAAATGAACTGAGTAGAACTTGGTCTAAAGCAGAATATAAAAGCATCCTTAAACAGTTCAGTATCAAAGAGGCAGAGCAGGATGATAAAGGTAAGAGAATCCTTTCTAACAAACAGAAAATCTTCGTAAGATGGGCTTGGTGGATGCAGCTCTTCCAGACCCTACAGCATGTCTCTGTCAGGAGGAACCACATTGACTTAAAATTTCTTGGGATAGTCAGTAAACTATGGATAAAGTAATATATCCAGTTTAAGCCTGTGATACTGTACATGTGCAAGTATTTACAATGTCTTAAAAAAATAAGTTAACTCAATGTGGGGATGGAGAGAATGAAAGTAAACTTTTTCAAGAGTGAGTGCTCGATCTGCAGATTGGGTATGGCAAAAAAAAACGGAATTCAAGAGTTTCAGAAGTATCATAACAGATTAGAAAAGGGGTTTCTGGCCAAAACTTTGCTTTTAAAAACTGAAGTGCTTTGAAGTTTGGATTATCGTTAGTTAAATACACGCATACATGAATTAGCAGCAGTAGTAGCGATGCTAGTGAGAATAAAATATCATGTATTAGACAGCATCAGTCTCTGAACCTTCCTAACACCAAAAGAAAATGCATATATCACAGGACCACTGAGACAAAGTAACGCTCAGCCCTAGAGGGCACAGATTTCGTCTTTATGTAAATCAGTGCCTGTCACTGCATGCATGATTCACTGCTCAGAGTGTACTCTTCTGTGACGAATGAGTCCCGCTTAATTTGGCAGTGATTATGCGGGTTGCTGGCCCTCTAAACCCCTTTGAACTTGTAATTGCTGCTGGTTTAAATAATGAACATTAAGGGGAGGTGGATTCATAAAACTGTGGATAATTACAATTTTTTTCTTTTTTCCTTTGTTTTTTTTTTTAATGGAAATAAAAGGCTTCTGAGGCGGCTGATAACTGTATCGTACTAGGCTGTTACCGAAATAAAACTGCAGTCTTGTTCACTCTCAAGGAAGAAAAGGGAATGGAAAGGAGAAGAGGAAAAAAGAGAGGCAGAGGGAGATCTGAATGGCTTGGATGCCAGTAGAAAAGGAGGAGCAATGGCATTCATGAATATTCATAGCTAGTCACATCTGTAGCAGGCTTGCTTTCCACCTTTTTTTCTTTGCAGTTCAACATGGACAAGAAGTGCTAACAAAAGAAGGTGATTCTGCAGTTCTATCAGGCTCCAGGTTTAACCTTTACAGAGCATATGGGTGAACTTTTTTTTCTAAATTTTCAAAGACTCCCATTTTTCAAAAATTGCAAATGCCTTTAACCAAAGGAAGTATTGCCTCTCCCCCCTGCCCCACCCATGCTGCTTTTTAAAAATTATGTTCCTGTAATTATGAATGTGAGGGAATCAGTTGCCAAGGAAGCATGATGTGTAACATGCAGCAAATTTGTTCCTCCTCCCCTTTATGAGCACTTTACTAAATCCTCCAGTATTCTTTGATCCAGTAAAATTTTGATTTGCGTGTGTAATGTATTGAAACAACAACGACAACAAAAATTGTTATTGAGGAGGGGACAGAAGCCAAAGTCAGCCAAGTCAGGCAGCTACTACCCAGAAACAACAAAGAATGAATGATAAATTTAGCAGCCTCATGTTCAATTTTCAAACAACACAGCAGAGATTTATAGCTTTGCTGCTCCCATGGTAAACGAAGCAGCACACAGAAAGCATGTCTGTTTTTGATTTTGCTGTGTTTTCCCCCTTTTTTTTGTTCTTCGCCTATTTGCAGGTTTTTTTTAAAAACTCTACATTTTCTTTATCCTGGTGTGAGATGAATATCAAAGGCCTAGTGCTGTTGGTAAGCCTCCAGCATACAACGGCAGCTCAATGGGATGTTATTAGAACCTGCGTCACAACATGGCAGACTGTGATTAATAGCAACTGTATCAACGGTAGCAACTTCTCAACAACGCCCTCCAGCAGCTCTAAAGGGGCCATGTGAAGAAGAAGGGAGGAAAAAAAAAAAGAAAGAAAAAAAAAAGTCTGCAAGAACTAGCGACTAAGGGTTTGGCTTTGCATGTGATTAGGTTATGTCAGAATTGTGTGACTGCTTTCAACCAGAACATAGTGGGGACATTTACTTAAAAGCATGCTATCAAATACGTGGGCTGATCAGTGTTTTATTTTGCCAGAGCCAATCATGTGAAGAACAGGATCAGAGTGATGGAGAATGAGATACTGAAAAGACCTGCAGTGGTGTTACAGGTATAACGAAGGTTTCCTCCAAATTAAGAAGAAAAGATTTTCCCAACACTTCATGAAAATTTCTAAGAAAACTGCAGGGCTGCTAAGTTTTTCCTGTTCTACATGAAAGAAAGAAGGTTTAATTTTAAAACAAGTGTAAACTGATATCCTTGCTCTCTCTCCTTTTTTAATTTATTTACAGTTTAGAAACTTAGATCCATGCATTAAGAAATATGAAGCTTATTCAAATGTCTTGTTCCATATCAGAAGATACTCTAACAAATGTCCCTAAAGATTCAAATAATCCAAAATTAAGCTGTTCCAACTGTAGCTCAAGAATATATGGTTTGTTCCATAGCAGGCCCAAACTAGAAAATGTAGATGCATGAACGGCTCCTACACATTATCATCTGGATATAAACTTCCAACTCAGAAAGTCTTTAAGCTTCTGCCAGCCAGAAGCTTGGAGGACATACTGGGCCTTCAGGGATCGTCCTATACTTCCACAATTTCTTGGCTCCATCACTGATGACCCTTATGTGGCTCACTGGACTATTGGTCTGGCCAATAGAGTAGACTTTATTTAGTCAAAACAAAGACAAAAACGTTTGTTAAAATACTTTTAAAATATGTAATATTACCTGGTCCTTCTCACAAAACTTTTCTGCTGCTAAGTGGTATTAATTTCTGTTAACAGCATTTAAATAATGATAACCATTCTGCCATCTTCTGTCTCTCAGAAATTAGATGAAAAGGCTGTACTGTCCTCCCTCAGGAGCTGGAATGACATAGTCCAAGTGCTCTGCTGTTGGCCAGTTGTCTTTATCTAATGCTCCTCTCATCCTTAATTGTCACATAGTTAGTTCTACTGAGAAAGCAGGGGTTATCCAGTGTACCGAAGTCTAGAGGCAAAGGAGTGTATACACAATGCTAAAAGTCAACATCTACTAAGCTATAAATAAAAAATAATAAATCTTAACTACATTTAAAAATACAAGCAACTTTTAATTTCTTTCTCAAAAACACCCAACTCGCTCAACAAAGCACTGAAACATGCTGTATTTGTGCCAAAGGCTGTAATACTCTCTTCAACCTGTTTATCTTTGAAAACCATAATTAAGGAGGACAAACTGGTTTATAGACAACTTAAGTTGTAAAAGAATTGCACTCACAATTTTTCTCAAACACTAATTTTCCTTATCTAAGAATCTTGCTTGGTTAAAATCATGGGGCAATTAGCAGTTGAGTGAAGAGATTACTTTCTGTTGCAAAAAGACAGCCAGCCTTTACAAGTTCTACAGATGAATAATTCGGGCGCATTTCTCAGCTGTGTCCAAACGTGAGGAAACCAAATGCTTCTGGTTGTGGCTTTCTGGTCCTGAGGCTGGCCAAGGACTAGTTCACTAGCTAATACCATTTATTGTCAGCTCCCAGGTTTGTTGGAGCACTGTTGTTAAACCTTTTCCACACAAGAATCACCCCAGTAGTTTCATGACTGCCCAGCCACTCTCTTTCACTCAGAAATGAGTGGCAGGAGGTGATAAGACAACTCATTTTTAACAACACATACCTCCAAACCCAGTTGCCTCTGCTAAGAAATACATGATGGTGGCCTCACTACACTGTCCTCGGTGTTCCTTATAATGGAGCAATATCAACACAGAGAAAGCCTCTGACTTCTTAGGCCCTTAAGACACAATTCCACAGACTCAGACAAGTATTTCTCTTTCCAAGCAAAAAAAAGACTAATTGAAGATGGCCTAGGAAAAATCAGCAATGTGGAACAGAGCACTTGTAGAATAACCATCACAATCACACAGTACCACAGTCACTTTTTAGAACAGTGAAGAGAGTGAGCAGCTGGAGAAGTAACAAGTTTATTCCTAATCCTTTTACTGACATTTAGCCAAATACACCAAGATCTGTGAATAGTGTACATGGCACAGCAGAGCCACCACTGAAAGCTCACCACTAAAGATGAAAAAATAGTGTGAGGCATGTAGCCCTCTAGCAGAACTGCAACAGACCAGCAAGTGACCTCTGAGTTCCCTGGGTAGACAGAGGGCCACAAAGCTATGGCAATACGGCTCAGAAAGGCTGATGCCTTTCATAACGGCTTTTCCATAAATCCCTTGTCAGCATTTCCAATTGCAGAAGTTTGCACGGCACTTGAGGATTCTAGGAGGGATGAATGAAAACTGATGAAAGAGGGGAAAAGAGATGTGAAAACCCTCAATTCCCTAAATTTTCATCCCTTGAACCTTTTGTTTTGCTGAGCAATAAACAAATAATCAGTATGAATGTCATTAAAATAATGTTGCTATCTCAGGGTCAAATTCTTATAACAAATGCATGACCTGACTGGCCTGCAGAAACACATTTGAGGACAGTTTGTTCCAATCTTGAATATTGGTGATCTGTAAGTTTGATCTAAACCAAAATTATTACTTCTGCTAGGAACATGGGAAAAGCTGGCACAATGAAAAAGCTGTGACATGAAGCATTTGTTTGGATCAAGTACAACTTACTCCTGTCTTCTGTATCCTCGAGTGTGATTTTCAGAAATAATCAAAACAAAAGTGACAAAACCCAAAAACCACAATGAGCAAACAGCAGCTTTCAAGTGCTGTGGGAACAGAGACGTTTGTTTAAGTAACCACTGTTTAAAAAATGCATACATAGTAACACCAAAATAAACAGCTTGCAATGTTGTTTATTTTAAGATACACAATAGTAATGTAAAGTGCCGCATGCACTGAATTCAGGGTGTACTAGCACTATTTACAGTTCTGAAGAGCAGTAGGAAAACTCAGCTCCATGCCAGAAGACTCCCTGTCCAGAGAGCAAAGGTCAGTACTGGCTGCTTTTGCAGCAGGGAGAATTTCAACATGCAGCCACAGAAGCTCCCGCTCTCTTTTCTCACATAGGTGACTTCTGAACTGCACATCAAAATGCTACGAAAGGCACTTCATGCCAATGGCATCTTTAAAATGGATACACAAGCCCATTACTGGGAAGGATAATTACGAGGGAGAAAAAGAGGTCTTTGCTCTGTCAATTCACTTCTTTAAATATCTTCCAAACAGACCTGACTCACTAGACTATGTTGAGCCAAACAGAAAAAAAATCCCCCAAAAGAGACTACTACTAACAAAACTAAGCAGCGGTGTTCTGAAAAGTGGCTTACTGAACAGATTTGTCCCTGTGTGTCTGAATTGCATTTGATTCTCTGCTGACAAAAAAATGCCATTGACTTCAAACCATACTAGAAGTTTATGTTATTTTTCTTCATAAAGCCAGCCTAGCTATAGGCAAGAAAACCGGACTTTATTCTGGCCACTCTATCGTCTATTTATTATTGTAATTGCATAGATTTACTATTGTAATTGCAACATTACTGTTATTGTATAATCCTTGTGACTGCCAATAAATGAGCCAGAAAGAATCCAACTTGGATCTCAGATCCCAGACTAAATTTGTAATTCTGGCAATGAGGAAAAAAAAAGAAAGCATTTTTCTGCTGTGCAAACTGAGCTCATTTGATCTGAAGTCATTGAGACAAATGTGGAACCCCACAGTTACATTATTATAAAGTAATGTTCAAGAGCACAGTTTCATTTTAAATTCAAAATACAATCTCTTTCTTCTTGATGCTTTTGAGGAAAGCCGTGTGTGAAATTCAGCAGTTTGAGTCAGCAGGCACTCAGTCAATATTTTCTTGGGGTCATTCTGTCTCTCTGAAGGCCCAAGCTTTGTTTTGAATCCTAGAGTCAAATTGCCAAAAAAGTCTGTAAGTGAAAAACAGGTGAAAAGGCCATGTTTTTCACCTGTTTCAGCATTTGGATTTCTGTAAATCCATGATCAACCTCATTTTGCATTAAATTTGCATGAGATCCTTGTCCTTAAAAAATCAACATGGATTTTGAATGCTCAAACAACTTTTGCTGTTTCAGATTGACTTTTCATAAAGCTAATGTCAGAGCAGATGCCAGAAATATTGGGGAACACTAAGCTGGGTAAGGGTTCATTTCAGACTTATACCTTCCCCAGATATTTGTGAAACTTCATATGCTTGAATGGAGAGCAGCATACATATTGTGACACAGTCTCTGTCTCGGAATATCTGAAAGGGAGGTGTTTTTAACATAAGGTCCTCAATACAAACTCGCTTCCTCGTTAGTCTGACAGAGCCCAAGCCTGGCTGATTTTCAGGATCCACTCAAACTCCCAGTGCCTGAAGGAACAGTAATTCAATATTTCTCTTAAGCTTAATTCTTCATTTTGTGTCTCAAGCCCACTTCTACTTTGACTTTGTAAGTTAATTTTGCAATATTTTTTCCACTGACAGATAAATGAAATGTTATTAAAGAAGTTGAAACAAATACAACAAAAACTTAAACCTGAAGAAAGCCAAATTTGGGAAGGCCTCCTTCTGAAAACAGCTCTAATTTCAAGATATTTTTCAGTTTTTAATCATTAATAAGAAAATGTTTGGAAATAGGAGAAATGCTTCAGGCAGTACTACTTTAGTGTAACCCCAGGAATGCAAGATGTTTCTCAGCAGTATTGCTTCAAATGTTTTTCTGGAGCCTAGTTTTAAAAGTACTAAGCAAAGGCACTTCCACAGATTGCTCTACAGTCTCAACGACTGGGGTTTTTTCAGTTGTTGAATTCCATTATTGCTGCAAGGCGTTTTGTTCCCTCTCAGTAATTTCTCCTCTTCTCTGTTTGTAGCCTGTGCTTATTCACCAATTCAGTATGCACATTCTGTGTCTATGGCTAGATCTTACATTTTTGGGACGGATGGGGAGAGCACTGGAAATAACAAAACAGCTCTCATCTCTCTCATCTTTCAGCCTCTGTTACACTTTTTTGGGAATAAGGGCCCTGATAGTCCACGCTCTCCAAACATCCTTCTGTATCTTTCTTAGACTCTCACCAGACTGGCCTCAGGCTAGTTTCACAATCATCAAGAAAAAAACCAGTCCTGATGTTCAGCATGAGATCATAACGCGGTGATCTCACTCTGAACATTACCTTTCACTACAGCAGCTCTATTGACTTCTTTGCTTAGAACAGTTTGAATTTCCCACCAGCTCAGCTGTGTGATATTTGGCCTCTTTTAGGCAAGATACCTTTTCGCCAAGTGAGCCTACAGGGTGCTGAGTAGAGAGCTCATGAGCCCCCAGGCCTTGTTTGAAAGAGTTTTCAGTCTCAGCAAGAAGTTTGCTGCAGCGCTTGTTCGGGAGGCAGCAGAGCACGTTACAGCATTGCCAAGCTGGAGAGCACAGGGTCACCTTCTCAGCTGGGGCTTTCAGTAGGATTCGGATCCCAGGAGCTAAACTCGGGATAGTTTAACAGTTCCAGGGTTACATTTATTTGTACCCATGCTGGCAAAACACCACAGTCTTTTTTGTTTGTAGACATTTTGTTTTCCTGCTGAACATATAGTTTTGCACTGTTTCATACTGGGATTTAATCTCCTTTGCAAGCATTACTGCTCTCTAAATGGACAGCTTTGGGGAAGAAATGAGAGAGAATGAGACAAGAGCCTTTTTTTTTTTCTCTGAAGATTGTTGGCATCCAAGAGCATTGTGGGATATAAGTTCAGGTTTCACAGAGCCAGGACAGCTAAGATTAATTATAGCAGTGAAGTGTCTGCAAACGCCTAGGGTAGATATGCACTAAGTAGTGGGATTTTTCTGGTCTGAGAAGGGTTTGCTTGGCATTTAATGGCCACCATACAACACATTCATACAAAGTAGGCCATTTAAAACTGAGATGTAAGTAGGCATGCTATGTGGAACAATGTGGGCTTCTCCGGATTGTCCTAAAACTCTGCAGCTCATCCCACCATCCACAGCAAAGTTCATAGCAACTCAGAAAGCACCTCTCTTTCCTAAGAGATGTTAGTTCATGCAGTGAAGTGTCCATGTGGAACTGGAAGAAACAGAACTGAAGAGAGACAGACCAAGTAACACAACTCTCAGAATAGTCTGCTGAAACAGTAAAGGAGGGTAGAAGGGAGAAGTAAATTGAATTCTTTTCTCTCTTTTTGTTGTTCACAACAATTAACCTTTTTTTTTCACGTATGTTTCCATTTCATTTCCTACCTTGTATCTGAAAGAGATCGTCAGAATACCTATCCCTTTATAACTGAAATTGAAGCACCCTTTAAACACTTAGGTTTTTATGTGATTCATCAAATTAACCAACTTGCCTTGCAATTTAGGAGTGCCACCGTTTCTATGCACCTACGCATTCCTACGCACCATTCCTTTGCTGACTCCCCCAAATACACACGTCACTTTTCTGACCACATAATGCTCCTTATTCCTGTTCTTATCACACATATAATGACCTTTCTCAGTATCCACATTCTATAGCCCTGAATAGTCCATTTGTGGACTATCAAAACAGCTGTCAGCTGTCTGCATGTGCTCCTCAGTAGGCAGGGAGCTTCCCAACATGAATCAGGGACTTTGCAGAAGCCTTTCTGTCCCTTATTCTTCACTCCAGGTCACTCTCTTGTTTCCCAGTTCTTCATTCCCACAAGTGGGATGCACAAGTGGGAAGCACCTGGATGAATCAAAGGAGGCAGCAGAAGGATCAGAACTGCCTGGAAAGCTTCCAAAGTCCTATTTCACATCAGGAAACTCCCTGGTCTGTTGAGGAGGGGAACATCCACTAGCGGCTTCATGAAATACAAAGACGCATTTGTTAATGCTATTGCACTCCCTTTATTTGGACTCTTGACCCCGGGCCAGCAGTTGATGCCCAAGGTTCTTCATCTTGCTACTTTCTGGGAAAGATTTTTTTATACCATTTGCATGCAATAATCACCACTTCAGGTCACCAGCAAGGAAAGGACCTGACAAACAAAAATAACTCAAGCCCAAGCCACTTGAGCTAAAGTAGCTTGCAGCAATCAAATGCTGTTGTCTTTAGTGTAGACCAGAAAGGATGCAACACTCTTAATTTTTTATTAAATGATCTCTCATAAAGAGAAAACCATCCTGAACTCTTAAAGTCTACAGAAGTTCAAGTATTTGTCCAAGCATTGCATGACTACCATGTTAGTTCAGCAGCAGGATAAAACCACAACAGAAGTGCAGGCCTCTGTAATTCAGCTGATGCTAAGTATAAGACACAGGTCTCATGCAGAGTTTTTCATCTCTAAATATCAAAGGCCCTCCGAAAAGCAGCCACCATCATTATGTGGATTTTTTTCCCTCATTTTGCTCTTTAAAGAGGGAAACGGAGGCATGGTGTCTTGCCATGGTCACAGCTAGAAACGGAACTGAAATCTCCCCGTGCCTGCTAGAGCTCACTGGTGCTAAGGCATCTAAGGCATCCTGGGGACAACAGTGAAGGTTCAGCAACAAGAGAATGTGACAAATAGCTGAGCACTCAAGAAATTTGTCTTTCTATCAAAAAATAGGGGATCCTTGAAAGACTTGTTAAGTATACATTGTGAATAAAGTGGCTGTAGTGTTTAATGCTTACTAAGATGCAAAATTGTGTTTGTCTGTCTGTCTCCTGTTAGGATTTCACTGCTCCATCTTGCCTGGCTTTTTCAAAGTGATCAGAGTTCCACTGGAATTAAAGGAAGCAGGACTGAGAGGTACAGACTGTTAGGTATTAATCCGTGAATTATCTGCAAATATTTGAACACAGAGGAATTAAACCTGCAATTTTTACCTTACCTGGAAGGAAAGAGAACTGCTTCTATAAAGATACGTGTACGTCCACAGAATATCAACTAACAATGCAGCTTACATTGTCTTTGGGGTTTTTTTAATCAGCATAACAAGCTTCAAAGTAGTGTAGACTAGGCCATGATCTTACAAAAACCTACTCCTTTTATGTACTTAGTATACGTTAAGAAAGTGAACAGGAGCTTTCCTACTGGTATGCAGTTTAATCAGATATTATTTCCACAGTATATCCACTTTACAGTATCAAGCTGCCACTTTGAAATGTACCTCAGACCAAATAAAAGCTTGATCCAGATGACAGCCAAATTTCCATAGCATTAAACAAATTAATATACGCAGATTTCTTAAAAACACTAAGCTAAAATATTTGCTGCTGTTTACTTGGCTACTCTGATTTGTTGTGCTGGGATTGTAAGAGTATGTCATGAGATGTTAAACATTTTATGGACATAAATAGTCAACTGCTAGAAATAAAATACATGTTTTGAACTGCCATCCTAAAAAGGTAAACCTAAGATTTAAAAAAATCTTTATGGCATTATACAGTGAGTTGACAACTATCCTCCAGTATTAGACAAAACAACTGAAATTAGTTCTGGCAGATTTGGGGCTAGCAGTTAAAAATAAAAATAGCCAATGTAAAAGCATGAAAACTGTATTGCCATTATGCTTAAAGACAATAATAAATCTTTAAAGATGTAAATGATTGCTTTGGATACTACAAACGACTGCTGCCAATCAACTCTAAAATATGTAATGCATGGTATTCTAAGTATCCTAACTCAAGGCAAACTCCACAACACCACAAGTAATATTGTCTGCCATAAACTACTCTCTTCACTAGGCAACAATAAGAACTGACATCTCCCTTTCTTAGCAGTTGTGGAACTGTTGGCAGAAACATGCTTTTTTTTTACAGTATAACTAATTTTACAGAAAACTTCTTTGAAACCAATTACTCTGCTCATGCATCTTGAAAGGAAAGGTCTTAAATAAACATGTCCTGAGGCAAAACTGAGAGGCACTATCACTTTGCATAAACAACAGCAATTGCTTTTTTCCTAAAAATATATTTTATATATAAGTATACTCATGTGCACACCCCGTAGAGAAAGGGAAGAACCACGAGTTTTCTGGTGACAACTGTTTCAGGTAGTGGAACTTGAAGATACACAAAAGAATTCTCACCTCCAGCTGACTGTGATCTTGATTTTCAAAGGCTGCAGTGCACAACATTTATTAGTGCAACGTTCTTGGAGTGTTTAAGCAGTATTTGTATTTGCATCTACTTTAGTTAAATACCCTTTTACCTTGCAAGCCTCGAAGCCACAACTCTATATAAATGAATTCTTGTCACTACCACTTCCTTGTTTCAATTACTTTAAGGACTTCATTACTTGGACTTTGGTAGTCTTTCTTCTTTTCTTTTCATTTAATTCCTATACTGACTCTGCAAAGCTTTGTAATCTGACAATAACAACCAGAAAACACCGGTGGCTGATCCTATCTTTCACCAGGCCACATTCAGCTTGCTTAGTTGAGGCTTTTTAATCAAGTCTCAACTAAAATCATGCAAATGTTTTGCATTACACTCTGTTCTAAGTAATTCCCTGTCTGAAAAAGGCAGGTAAAACATTAAATTGGGAAGTTAGCCACATTATCTGGTGGTTTGGCAGTGGCTGACCTCATATGCCACATGAATGAAATTCACCTCGCTGCAGCCCTGACACGCTGTCTTGCCTGTTGAGGAGGAGGAGGAGGCAAAAATGGGCAGAGAGGTGCAAAACAAAAAAGGAGAGGTGAAGGTAAAGCATAACTAGCTAACATCAGATAGAGTACTGTGAAAAACTATCATAGCAGGCCTGGAAAAGGACCATTAGGGAGGCTCAAGAGCCTAAGTCGTCCTGCTAGCACCGCCAAAGGACTTTGCTGCAGCCCCTCAAGCCTGCCAGGGATTTAGGGAGGGAAAGGGGACGATGGGGAAGGGAGAGCCAGAGGGGAAGGGTGGAGCACTTCATTTGCTCATCCCTGGCAGGATTTGCAATTTCGGGGATTGTTTGGTGTGTTTGTGTGTGTATGCATGTGTGTGAATTTCACCCTATATATAACTTGGAATCTTATTAGATAACAACTTGGTGACACTGCAAATCCAGTATTTCTCAGAGTGCTATTTCTGAAGCTGAAACACACAACATATTTTGATCTCCAGAGAAGTACAATAAAGATCCCCACTTCAAAATAAAACAAAAAGTTAAAAAAAAAAACCAAAACCCCAAACGACACACAAACCGAAATTCACATGTAATAATTTCCAGGCGGACTTCCTGTGATTGTATCTGATTATTTAAATTTCGGACTGTCTCTTTAATTTGAGAAGCGGGGAGAGAGGCGACAGATGGCAGACAGAATTGACTTATGTCCTCTATTCTTCTGCAGAAGAAGGGGGAGTGCAGAAAGTTTGATCGAGGCAGAAGCTACAGTACGCAGACCTGGCTATAACTATCTAATAGGTCTTTTGACGGATCGGTTCGGAATATTTAGGTTTTTTTCTCCCCCAGACAGGCTTTGTAACAAACCCACGGTCCTGGAGGTTGCCATGGGTGACGAGAGCACTTACATCCAGTCCCAACTACAAATAAGCACATGACAAATGGGCCCGGAGCTCTCCGACAGCCCTGAACCTTGGTGACCCCCTAAAATACCCAGCCTGCACATACCCACGCCCCCCAAAAAAAAGCATTACCGAGTATATTTTTTAAAATTGAAAGCTTGCACTTAATTGGAAACACTGCCATGTAACCAAAATGCTTAGGACAGCATGTACAAGTAAAAATAAATCACGCAGCATTGTTATTTAATGCACTGTGACATCATTTCCTGAAATTAAACAGAGATGACACAGATTCAGACAGTCCCTGCTAAGGTTCAGTTCAAACAATTCACAGATGTTTTCCTCCAGCCAGCAGAAAACAATGCGGGACTTAAAGCACTCCTCTCCCTCTGCTCCTCTCCCTCTCCCGCTCCCCAGCCTTTTTGCTGGTACGAGGAGGTATGGCAGTTTTAGAATACATGCTCCCGCAAAAATATTCTTTTTTTAATTTAATTACTCAGGCTGTTGTACTAAATAGATGGATCATTGTGTCACAAAAGCATCAATTTTTCAGAAGAAATAACAGATGTCTATGTAACAATGATTAGATTAACCACTCCCAGACAAAGCTAGCTTTTGAGGCCCACACACCCCATGACCCCAGGTTCCCTCTTCTGTAGGGGGTGGATGTAGAAATGTCAGATCTAATCTCAGATTCCATTTTTAAAACAAACAAAGCCCAACCCCCACCCCATTTCAGCTCTTTTCTTTTAAGATTGTGGTTTTAAAAGGTATCTGAACGTTCAGTCTGTTACTAAATCTTTGGGACGGATTTTGCAGCTGAGGACTAGGAGCACTCAGATATTGAAACCTTTTGGCCTGGGATCAGAAGCGGCATTTTTAGAAAGATTTCCAGTTTTATTCTGTCCAGGCTGGTGACGCCGTAGCACAAGCAGGCAGGCAGGACAGGAGGGGGATGCCGGTGACATTAGGCAGGGCTACGCTACCTCCAGAAACAAAAACAAATGCTGACAGCAGCCCTCAGCTCTTCTGGTGAGTGACCAGAGCAACTGTGGGGTACGAAAACACACAGCTCCATCACCTTGAGGATAAGTCATGGGAATGTAATGTTCAGGTACTGATTTTTCTTTAGCATTAGGGTGAAATCATTTAACCTCTCCTCACAAAGTTTACCCAGATGAAAAATGAACGCAATATTCTTTTGCAGGATGTGTTTCCAACTGGGCAGTGTTTGTACAGTCTGAGAGGTCTGTCCTACACCAGCAGGCAACTTATTACCTGGCTGCAAACTCAGCACGCAGTCAGCCCTGCCTAAAAAGCAGACCTGGAATAAAACGGCACCTTAGGCTCCTCCGACTCACTGACTACATGGTGCACTGAAGCGGAAATGGCAGCCATGCGAACCCACATGCAGGTCATTTTACAGGAGAATCAGAGGACATCCTCCATCTCCTCAGTGTACCCTGGGAGCGTATGGCACGTTCCAATGCGGTCCAACACAATTCACCAGAATGTCTTCACACTCCTGCATTTTCTTGAGTCTCCCAGCCTTCTCATCACCATTTTAACTAGACAAAGATCTGTTGTAGTTTCAGTTTTGCTTTTGTTTTCTTAAAGTATAACATAAACATCAATATGAAGAATGCTTCTCCTGGATCAAGACTGAGGAAAGCTTTTCTTTTACTGTTTGATATGAAAGTAAGCTGTTCAGTGTGAAGTTCAACAGCCAGCTATGTTCCTAACCCTTCTTTAGGTATTATTCTTAAAATGGGAGGAGATATTTATGAAGGTGGGATGGTTTCAACTATTTTGAAAGCTTGCTGCAGGATTGGCTTTGGTTGATAACATTCATCTGTAGGATCAAATCTAATGAATAAATAAAATAGCTGCCCTGTATAAAAGGCTTGGTAAGCCATTCATCAAAATATGATAGAGATACATTATATTCTCAGATACACTTACATTAATGCAGAAAAAAAAAATCTGTTTCAGTAAGGCTATTCATATTATCCAATCTGGTCACTTGAATATGGCAAGTTAAGAAACTTAATTCAGGTAAGTATAAAAGCTGTGGCTGCTTCATTTTAACATATGCCACTAGTACCTACTCTAGCCTGACACTGAAGCAGATAAAACCAGAATCTACTCTACAAGAGACTGTGTAAAGTGCAAGATTTTCAGCCAAAATATTGTGGAAATCAGGCTAAAATGACACTGTCCAAACTAATATTAGGGGACAGAACTTAAGCTAGAAAAAAAAAAAAGCAAAAAAAAATCAGCTCAACCCACTGACTTCAGAGGAGCCATCCCAAATACTGGGAATCTGGCAATGTCATAAAAAAGGTTTAGTTTGCAGGCTACCATTGGTATACCTGGAACTTTTAGTTAAGATATACATCTTCTTGCAGACTGTAACAAAAGAAGCAACTAAAATAGAATTTCAGTAAAGGGCATCACTCCAGGTAAGTGTCAAAGAATAAACGCATCTCTGTTCTACCAGCTTTGTGAAAGAGGGGAAAAGACCACTGAATGTAGCAAAAGTGTAGTTCTTCATACACTGTGCTGCAGCGAGGGATGAACTACCAGAGGTACAAGTCCATAGAATGGTATAATTACTTCCTTTGTAACTTTGCTCTCTTCTGATTATGTACATACATTTTAAAGGTCCTCCATCTTTCAAAAGGGCATGGAAGGAGGGGGGGCTGCTCTGTATAGCTGCTAGCAAGAAATCCTAATCTCAACATTGGTGTAAGCTAGAGGTGTCTATACATTTGAGCACTTCCTGTTTTCACTCGGCGATCAAATATGTTCTTTGCAGGGCAAATAGGGGAGCACTTGAGGGAGGAAAGTAGAGATGTCTGAGAGGCTAATTGAGTGTACTAAGGACTCCTTGGCATAGAGGAAAAGGAGTCTTCCAAAGCTATGAATAAACTCTCGGCTTGGGTCAGATTTCTTGCTGTTTCTTTTCTTTAACCACCTTTGAACTCAAATAAAAACAGCCTTAATGTCAGGTTTACCTTTCTGATGTCGTAATCTTTGTGTACTATTGAAAAGCTTATACTACCAGACTAGGATTTCCTCTACTTTCTTAAACACTGGATATTATCCAGAAAAAGCATACACATTTCCAACCAATTCATCCTCAGGTCTTTCATCTTCCAGTACTGTTGTAATTCCAAATGTAAGACAGAGCTCAGTAAGTGAACAAGAACATGACAGAAGGTCCTACTTCTTGCATTTGATTTCCAACAATAAAAAACATGCATGTGTATCCCATTTCAAATATAATTAAAGTTACGGGAAAATGGAAGCTGTGATAGGGGTTAGAAATTGTTCTGAAAGACACAGCCTGTCAGATACAGTCATTCTACATCAAAGTTCAAGTGCCTGTCTCTTCAAAAAAGCCACTTCGGCAATTCAATTTTTTAAAATCAGCTACCTTACAAGTTTGCAAACTGATTGACTAAAGGAAAAAAAAATAGCATTTTATTTAAAATCATAAGTAAATACAATTAGTCAGAGCTGAGTTACTCACTTTGAATTTGATAGTCTAAAGGAATCTCAAGTTTAATCCACACTATAAGAGATGGACTGCCACTGCCTTTCCTTCCAGGGAAACCAGAGGTTAATGATTTTTGTCATATTGAGACTAACAGCTAACAATTGCTACAGTTGGCCTTTAGTTTTTTATTTGTCCTTTTGAGGTATTCAGAATAGGTGACAATGGCTTGCAGTTGAGAACATATGTAGAGAGACCCCTGTGGCTTATGGAAAAGTTGTTCCATGCTGGTTGGGTGTTGGAAAAAAAAAAAATACAACCAGAGTTCTTTTATGTTCCTCTCCTTAATGAATGCATGAATGTCAAAATGTACCAATGGCCCATTCAGGGGGCAAAGCCTAAGCAGCTCCTTCTTTAAGAACACATCCTGAGATGTAAAATACATTTGCTTAACAAATTAAAATAATGAGATAATTCAATTAGTTTCTTTAAAAAAAAAAAAAAGAGAGAGAGAGAAAGAAAAAAGGGTACATCAGGGGATTATTGTAGTACAAGAACAGGTCATACAGCACAAAGGAGGAACAAACCAGTTTGAAATAAGGTTAGAGTAGTAATGAAGGAATGTACATTGAATCATGGACCACCATTGTAAAGATATTTACTTGAAACAATAAAATTGTACATCACAGATTCCCCTGTTCTGGCTCAGCCAGCGCTGCACTTTGAATGGACAAGCTAATTTGAGAAAAAGTGCAAGATCTTTAAAAGAAAGGAGTTCTCTTCCTTCCCTGCATGTGTTTATGGCAAGAATCTTTCTGAATTTACATTGCACTGGTCAGGGGTCTCCATTATCAGTTTGCAGGTCTGAGAATTACAGCACAGTAAATCTTTCAACACCTGCAAACTCATTAAAGCTTGGACGGTAAAAGGTTTGGGGCTTTTTTGTGTTCATTTAATTTGATTTTTGTGAGGCCATCCTCACCAGTGATGGCAAATTTCCTCAATTCATGCGGGATGGAGAGGGTCAGGAGAGAGGGGATGGAAACAAGGAAAAGGGATTTCAAAAAGCCAGGAAGACTTTCCTCAAGAGAAGCGAGAGGCAGTTGATTGTTTAATAAGCATGTGTTGAATGCTTTCAAGGAGCACGTGAGAAAGGGAAGCAGGAAGAAAAAAAAAACCAAGATATCATAAATTTCATAAGAGGAAATGGAGTTAACGTGGAGACCTGTACAAAACGAACTGGTTTATTTGTGGCCCTGCTTTTTGCTGTCTGCCTGCACTACTCCTCTAAAGATACTCTACAGCTAAATGAAAAACCTTCCACTCACACTCACTCGACTTCCAAATTAAAAACATTTTACAGGTTAGTAAATCTCCAGCTGAGGTGATGTAGCAAAGAACAGCTGTGAAGTAATTTTGATAATGATGAGAATAATAAGCACATGGCAAGGTTCAGGGCTTTGCTGTTGCAGCTTCAGTGCTCCTGAATAGATAAAAGTGATTAAATACTCCTGATTATCCCTGACCAATATGTAATGGATTTACAGCCCTTTCAATTAGTCAGTATTTGCTTAGGACTCATTATTTTGTCTTTGGTTAAGTAATCAGCCCAGAGACTCATGTTCTGTCTAATTCCTCTGAGCCAAGTGGGTACAGGGCACCTGACCTTTGAAATGGCCATAGCTTGGAGGCAGGAATAACCACTACTCCAGCAGAGACACTGGCTATTCCAGCTAATCCTGACCCCACAGGCCAGATCAATGCACCTTAGTTTGCTACTAATGTCCTTACATCAAAATGATGGTTTAGAAATGTGGATCTATCGCTCCCCTCTTTAGCTGTGCTGCTAGCAGAGGAGTTCAATAGCCCCTATCATAAATAAATTGGGTACCTTGTCCTGAAATCATTGCACTGTAACCAACGTCAGCTACTGTGGAAATGTATAAAACTTTCATAGAAGAAGAGGTAGTTAATAACAGTTAGCATTTTAAGCCTTATCAAATGAGAAGCAATTTTACAATGAGAGGAAGAGGAAAATCAATTGATAATTTTACCAGTTTCCATTATTTCCCACATGAAGTTAACCACAAAGTGTGCTACTAGGTTTTCTGTTTTGATGCCTAAGTGAAGCTACAATAGTCAACAGAACACCAACACACAAAACCAACTGCAGGCAGGAGGATAAAGATAGCCCAGGGAAAGCACTGCTTTTTCACATATTTAATCTCTCTCCCCCAAATGTGAATATGGATAGCATTTAACAGAATGGACTTGAAGAGAAGCTGAAAAGGTGCTTATTCTCTCTGTTACGCAACTGAAGAATTAGAAAACCTGTAGGCCTTCTACATTTCTCACAGAAAGTAACAATGACAAATTTGCAAGCTGCTGCCTTGACTTCTCAAACATCCACAGCCTACGTCAGCTCACACAGACTGGGGCTCCCTCTTCCACCACGTACACGTGAAGTTTGTGTAAACAGAGGACAGCAATAAAGAATCCAGAAGGCAGAGCTTTATCTATGCTAAAGCAAGAAACCCCCTTTTCTGTCCTTAAGAACGTTTTGAATAGTTCAAAGTAAAAAATGGTCACTTTCTATGTAGGTGTTGTTCCATGCTACGGCTTTGTACTCTCTCTATCTTTCTCTTTCTATAGACATGTATGTGTGCATATATATGCACACATATATATACATAGGTTTCTTTCAGATTTGTCATGATTCCAAGAGCCAAGAGAAAAAAAAATCTAGGAAAAAAAAAAAAGCAAAAATTATTGAGCCCTAATAATGGTCCAAAAATTATGGGCACAATTGATTTCTAAAAACAACGAATAAACCTCATTAGGCACACGAATAGAAATCTATTTTGGTTTTGGGCACCACTTACTGTGAGATGCTGGAAAAGCCACGCTCTCATGATATTTGTTGCTACTTTGGGGAAAATGCCTCTTTTCTTCTGACGCTTTTTGTCCTTGTCTGGGTCATCGTCATCCCCTGTACCAGGTGAGGCTACACTGTTGTCTAAACCGTCTCCTACAACAAAGAGAAAAACAGGAAGGAGGAGACATTTAATGAACAAAATACAGAAGCCAAGAAGTATCATTAATTACCAAGATACTACTGCAGTTGTATTTTGATTTGCTAGATCAGGCACATACAGTTTCTCATTATATATGAGTGCTAATAGAAATATGTAAAAATTAGAAACCATGTCACTCCAAATACTAATTTTGCATTTCACACATGTATATATCATTAATTCAATTACAATTGTGTGCTTGACATAGTGCAATAGCTCTTTGTCAATTATGGGATTCAATGTGGGAAAACCTGCCACAAGAAAACCCATTCACTGTAAATGCATCCCTACAACCATTCTGAATACGTACTATAAGTAATCAAGTTAAATGTTCTGTAGTCTATATATTCGAGGCCCTCTGCAGAGGTGGCAGTAACCGTGTCACCGTTCAGTGCACATAACACACTGTCAGATGAGCCCCTCCCCGTAACCATCACCTCCCAGCACACATACATACGCACGCACAAACACGTATACCTAGCGCGACCCTGCATATAGCATTTGCATGACATGAAAACTTCTACATCTCTGCATCAGTGATTATTATCATTAAAAAAAAAAGATGCACATCAAGGTAGAGCTCTCACTTAATCAGAACTTTCCATCAACATCTTTCTCTTCTGTGCTTTTCCCTGGCATTAATTGTGCATTAGCAAAAATCATTTACTTTTAACAGTCATAGTTATTTTTTCTTGCCCTCCAGCAAAAATGCCTTGAAAGCCTGCCTGGAGGGCATCTAAATTATGTATCTGAAAAACTCTTCTGGCAAGGCATTGCAGGACCTCTACTTTCTTAAAATTCATACGAGCACGTCTTCCTGTTTTTGGGAAGGCATCAATCAAGAGCAGCAATATATGCCATATTCCTACATTAATATTTGAACTAATAACTTTAAAAAAAGGAAAGAAACAAGATCCGACTTGTGGCATAATCAAATGCAAAATAAATGAAGAATACTGGGACAGCACTGAGACTTTATAGATTGCTGTGTTTTCCTTACACATCATTAGCCCGGAGCCACACGAAAGAGGAAAACAGAGAAGTGGAGAGTTTATGCTCCCTGCTGGTGTTTAAGAAGCCGAGGTCCTGGAAGGACATCTGGGAATTGTGCTGAGACGGTGGTTTTTGTAATTTAAGAATAGACATTCATTAGCAGTAAATGCCATAAATCCCATGCTAAGTAAAAACCTTGTCCAAGAAAGCCTAAAACAATAAACTCTGTGCTCAATGTAGCCTGAGCTAGACGCTCCATAGCTTCCTGAGGAATGCTATAGATTCACGAGCTAATTCCTATAGCCTTGTCTAGCTCTGTAGTGCTACTAAACGAAATACGTTGCTGCTACATACAGTCCATTTGCTTCAAAACTTGCATTTCAGCTCCATCTTCCCTCCCGTGCCAGATCACCCTTTTTCCACTACCTCCCCTCTGAAATACCAACCCTTTTGGACCGGGGAGACAGAAAAAGCCACAGCAAAGAGCTGCCAGATTAATTTTATTGACATTTCCATTTTCACTGCAATGTGATACCCTCCATCACATGGAAGAGATGACCCTCACTATTTACAGACTGACAGGCCACTTCATTACAACCACCCTGCCCCAAGGCAGAGCAGCTCCTTTCCATCTGCCCAAACACCAGAGCAAGACCCTGAAGTCACTGCTCTCTTTCTCATGCTTCTTTTCTTTTTTTTTTCTTTTTTTTTTCTTTTTTTTTTTTCTTTTTGTTTGTTTCTGTTAACGACAGAGAGAGTCGAATCAGAGCAAACTAATCGAAGAGCTTACGGAAGCCCTATACGCTGTAACCAACTGTTCATTTTGCAAGATGCTGGTTATTCAGAAAGCGCTCCCATCCTTTGCCCCCTCCCCCCGACACATCCTACCCTACCCGGCTCTCTCTCACACACACACGTACACGCACGCACACACACACACACTTTCCACTATGCCAAGGAACTGCTGCAAGGCAAATTCTCACAAACACTAATGGCTTCTGACTGCTCCTTGGCAACCCCAGCATTTTAACCTGGGTGGATATGCTCTCCAAAATACAGACACTGGAGCTATCTCATCAGCTGTTCATGTGACACAGATGGAGAGTGGCTATTAGGAGCCAGGCAATGGGCCTTGGGGATCTGAGGTGCTGTACTGTAGCCTGAGGCGATTTTGAAAAGCAGTACCCGGAGATGGGGGGAAAAAAAATCCCTACTGAAAGTGCAAGTTTGAAGTCAGTCAGTCTGTTTGTCTATCTGTCGTGCAGATAAAGATATCTTTGTCTCTTTATGTAAAAGCTATGTGTGCAAGCACAGGATACACGGAGTTATAAAACTTCCACTCTGCACCATCCTTTTGCACCGCAGAAACACTGGTTCACGCTCTGCATGGACAAATTCCTGTTTCTCTGCATATACATACGCTCCTGCTTGTGAGCATCCTCAGCAGGAATCACCTATGTGCTAAATCAGTGTTTAGACCTTTTGGAGGGGTTGTTAAAATCCTGATTTTAAAAAGCTAATAGCAGCCCAGGAGAGGAAAGTTCAGCTGAAGCTCCCATTGCTTTCCCACCTTAACCAGTGGCTGAAATGGTAAGAGACAGTGCTTCCCTAATCTGTTTCATAACCTCATGGAAGGAAATTCCAATATCATACTTCCAAATGACCTCAGAAGATGAATACGGCAAGATTTGTTGCTCCTGGTGAACTACAGGCCCAGTCCTGTTAAGCTGTATTGTCATAGCTTTAACAGCCCTAAAACAGCCCCCATTAGTGGACAGTGTTCCTAGTGACAAGAAATCATAGAAGCAGCCCATAACTGACTTTTTGAAGATGGAATTATGTACTTCTTGGATACGGAGGGCCTTATCCTAATTTGCTGTAGCCAAATAAACATAAGTTACTTAGAATGAAGAAAAAGAAATTATCAAAAGTGAAATAAAATGAACAGAGATGAAAGTCACTCTGTGGCAGACTGGATTAACTATATTTTTAAGTGCTTTATGAAGGAATCAAAATTTAAATCATTTAAACAGTCATTTAAAATTATTATGCTTATGTGAACTGTTCACATCCTGATTTGGACAGTAATTTGTAAGAAGAGTAGAGTCAAGTCCTGACTTCTATGGAAACTGCAATCATATCCCAGCTTCAGCGAGGGAAAAGTAAGTCTAGATTTTGACCCACTGACTCTCTTTCACACAGCAGCAAGAAAATGAAGGATTACTTTCTCCTGCTTTGCACACTAGTCACTCATTTATTCTTGTGCAAAGAGTACAAGCGATTGCAAAACCCTATAATTGCTCTAGGAAAGTGGAGAATTCTTAAGTAGCACTCTCTTTGTGGAGGAGTCAATGACTACGCAAGATTCAAGCCAGTGGAGAATTTGGCATATTACTCAGCTTGCTTAAGATCATATCAATGCTATATAATAATCTCAATAACCCCTATAAAAGATGAAAAGACTATACAAGAAACTTTGCAAAGTGACCCACACGGGGTTCCTTACAGACCTTCTCTTCAAGGGGAAGGGTTTGTGGAGGAAACTGAAGATGCAAGTCTTCTTTATGCAGCAGGAAGTTAGGCTTCCGCGCTACCTCTGTGTGCGGACACCCTTAACGTGTGCTGAGGCTTCCTTCCCGCGAGATAAATTATTTTACATTGAAAGCAAAGGACATTACCTCTAATTAAAAAAAAAAATACCAAATAAGTAGTTAGAGCAGGGTTTCCACTGCACTATAATTTCAAACTTAACTTTCTGCAAAGTGATCTCCTTGGACAGATTAGCTTGCTGACCCCAATGTTCACACAGCTAAGGACTCTTTGGGAAACAGAGTCCAGTCCTGCAGAAGGCCTGTCCAACCTTATTGTATCAATGAATTCCTCCACGCTGTCAATAGTATCTCAACCCTAGTCCTTGTTTGTGTTCCTTACAGAGTAAAGGCTGAGTAAGAGATGAAGCGAGCGCTGCTTCGAAGTTGCTCATTTAGTCTTTCCACGATTTGTGAACAGGATGAATAACAGATTCCCAGTCTATGCAAAATGATAACTGAAGAGGATAACTGCTCAGGCCAAAGCAGGGAAGCCTGGTAACAGCCCAGATTCAAACTCCAGAAATAGTCCCTATTACCATCATAACAAGCAGAGCAGTAAGAAAAGTGATTTCTGGAAAAATACGTTTCAGAACCCAATGTTTGAGTTTCTTCACCACCAGAGTTCCCTTACAGTTTTATGGTTTGTCATGCTAAAGGAAAGGAGTGTAGAGCAGTGGTATCTAAGGCAAGGGGGAAGACAAGACACTTCAACATTTTTCTAAAAATAGTGCAAGCAATAGGAGAACAAAGTTAAAGGATTCTGAAAAGGAAAGCTGCAATGCACTATGCTGATCTTAAGTAAACAACTCTACACTTTCAGTCCAGTATTTTGATGGAGTAGAACACGTAGATATAAATGCAAAACAAACTCTACACTTTCAGTCCAGTATTTTGATGGAGTAGAACACGTAGATATAAATGCAAAACAAAGAGGAGAATCTGCATGCAGCTTATATTCACAATTTGCAGTTATTTGTTTGTACTTACAATATGTCCATCTGGACACCTAAGTATTGTAAACAATTATTAATAAGGATGTTCAGCTTAATAATATGATCAACATCACCACCAGAGAAAAATCTTAAGAACTTGGTTAATTGCCACTGCCAAAAAGCTGGAAAGAGAAGCATTTGAACATGTTTTGAAGATAAGACAGTCTGTGCAGTAGGGAGGACTAAACAGGAGGTAAGGTCAGCTCCAGAAGCAAAGACCCTTCAGGAGAACTCCTTATCTCCATCCCACTCTGTCAATATCATCAGGCTTTTAGGCTTACAGCTTCAGCAGATCACAGCTCTCTGTATGAAGTGCTGGCTGTGGGGGCTTTTTTCTCCTCCTCTTAGTAGTCACTGTTCATGGAAGTTGACTTGGCCTCCTCACAGCACAGAAACAATACTTACCTACCACATATCACTGCCTAGGGAAACTGAGTTAGGATAGGCTATGGCAAACCTGGGACTTTGAAAACCACGAACAGTTCAAGTGGGCATCCCAGCTTAGAGCTGTGCCATTGTCAGCAGTGCTCTGACACTGTATTTTTTCACTGGTTTTGCCTAATTACTTGACTGCAGGAGGAAAGGAGCCCTCAGAAGCTGTTTAAGCCTGACATAGGCATTCTAGCTTGACCTGCACACTCAGCCACCACTGGTCCCATCCTGGAGTGGGGCGTCCCCAAGTGAACTCTGTAATCAGCCCCCAGGGTTCCCCCCTCCCACCTTTTATGTCTCTGAGACACCAGACACATGTCTGATGGTCTATACAAATGTTTCAGTGAGCACCTTGGAAAGAAAGAAAGGTGGACACTGTTGCCCGGCAAGGAACAGGAAGACTTCACATGTAGAGCCCTACTCTCTCTTAGTACAGAATTCGTGTGGCCCTTCTAGCAGCAGGGAGGAGATGAAGAGCTGGCCTTCTCTCTGCTGTTGTTTTGGAAGATCTTTTGCTTTCCAGAATCTAACCCAGCAATTCCACTGGGCTGATACTGTAAAGATGACATTAACAAATTTCCCACAATCCAGGCATTAGTAACTATTGTAAATTCAAATAGGAAGAAATGGAGGAGAACTTAAGCCACTCTCAGACTTTACCTACAAAGCTATTCTACTCGGTCTAATCACATTGTAGCATCGTTTGTCAGTCAGGAGTAAGTCCCTATTGCCATCTGGCAATATGTGCTAAAGGCTTAAGGAGTTGCATGGTATCTGGTATCGAAAGAGTGTTTACAAGAGACAGAATAAAAAAAAAATGTTCTTTTTTTTTTTTCTGGATAGGCACCTTTCTATAATAACTAATTTATGTTATTTTCAAAAAGGCATTTACAAATATTTTATTATTTATTCAAAGGCAGGAATGACATTCTGGCTATGTTATTGTTATAGCCATGCATGCTACAAAATTGGTGATTCAAATCTTTTGAAATTATTTGCAGCACTGTAATGTTTCACATTTCCCTTTTACTATTTTCCTGTCCAAAAACTAAAAAAAAAAAAAAGACTGGCTTTTTTGTGCCCTTAATTGTCTGCGTCTAAAGCTCGTCTTTATTTGCGAAATGAATCAAGAATTCTTAGAGATTATATTCAAAAGCCAACAATGTGTTTTTCTAGCTTTTTAAAGAGAAAACTAATAAACACCGGTTTAAATTTTAAGCTCTTTAATGCAGCCGATAGGTCTGTGGCTCGTTCGTTATAACCCAACATATTTTCACATCAGGTGAAAAAAGTATTCCAATGCAGACGAGGGGAACAGCAAAGCAACCTGCTAATTACTGATCTCCCTTACGTTCCTGCTGTGCTAAACTGTCCAGACATGTTGAAGTGAAATTTTTCTGCGATTTTCAAGTGACTAGTTCATGGCCCACTGCCGTGGAGTGCAGGAGAAGGGATGAAATGCTTTAGTTTACATGCAACATTTACTAACTGTGTGGGTTTTCCGACATTAAAGAGGGGACAGTGACCCATGCCACCTTTTTCACACTCAAAAGAGCACTGAAAAAACAGTCTTCATAGGCTTACCTCAGGCTTCCCTGGCCCTTAACACCCTCCCCCCAGGGTAGGAGCAGAAAGAGAAAAAAGAAGGGATTTTATGCTCCTTTCTCTTCAACTTTTCAGGCGGTATAAGCAGCATTTAGCAAATTCAGCCTCCAAATGGCTCCAAATGCTCTGAGCTGCAGGGGCTCATCCTTTGTTAGCCTCCCTCTATTTACACAGGATTTACGCAGGCTCTCCACTGAAGAGACCACATGTTTCTGACAGAAAGCACTTCCATTCACACTGCATCAGGCAACAGGATTGTAACCGCTGCAGCTTCACGCTGACCTGAGATTAGGGATTTCAGCAACATTGAGATGGTAACAATCTGCTAACTAACGAAAATTATCCATGGAGAACTCTGCTGCTTACTCCAGTTAAAACTACCGTGGCCAGATAGATTAGGTTACTTAAAAGGACAATTAAGAACTAGCTACTGTCAAGAATATGCGTGTCCATCTACAAATAACATACACACAGAGAAAAATATCAGCAGGGGGAAAAAAAAAAAACTGAAAAAAAATCAGGCTGCAGCTTGGATTAAAACAATTTCACCCACTGGCTGAAGACATAAAGTGTAAAAACAGACAGATGGACACATATGTAAATGTGGCTGCATTTGTTTCTCTGGAGCTGGCAAGTTAGTAATAACAGTATAGTTTAATAATTTATTTTCCATGGTATTTTTCACACTGGTTAACTGGGCAGTGGTGACTTCAATGCAGAACTTCAGGAGCAGAATAACTCCTGTCTAATTCCTACTGGGACAAACAAACTGAACCAAGCGACCTCTCTTGGCTCTGCCTACAAGGAGTCAGGTCCTGGAACCAAATATCAGTCTGGGGATTTTTAATTTTTTTTTTTCCTGTTTTAATTGAGTTAGGTCAGTCAGGATTTCTGCACTGAGATTTTTTTCCAGATTTAGTATTTGTGTCAGAGTTTTTCAAAATGCATTACACACACACAAGCACAAAAAAAAACATTGTTGGTTGGAGCGTATGTTTTTTTGCTCAATAACCTTTCATGGGGCAAAAGAAAACTAGATGGGGGGACACGGAGCCCAGAAAGGACCACACAGATCCAGGTTTTGATGAGTTTTATTTTGCCGTTTTAATTCAGGGATTTATTTTGCTTCTGCAGCAAAGGATAAAATTTACTTCTGTACTAGTAACTCCTACATGCATGCGATAAGCACATAAAAAGTACACGGTATATTCTGAAGTTCTCCATAGTATATCATAATAAAGCTCTTCTGGGCACTCAATGATTCATTTTTAGTGATCTCTCAAATGCCCTTATCCACAGTTAACACTCAGATTTTATTAAGGAAGAAAGCAGGGACAAATGTCCACTTAAGTCCCAGCTCTCAAATTCAACTCTGCTTGCGCTGCAGTACCTAAAGCTAAAGCTTCTTTAATGTCCTATTCACCTCCCCTGTGTGGCATTTCTGCTAACACAGAGTTCACAATCTTTCAGCCCCAAACACAGAAGGCTGCTATCTTCAAGTCATCCAAGGAATGTGCCAGATACTATCATCTCCCCTGCAATACAAAGAACCAGAAAGAGGCAGAGACCTAAAGGAGACCGTACTGATCAGGTTACTGGAGTCCAGAAAGTCTTTCCCAGAATGCTAAATGTTAATCTTTGAACCAGCAAATGTTATAATTAAGATCCTTGTAGTTGGAGGAAATGCTAGCTCGAGAAGTCAAAGGTACAGCCATTTGAAGTTGTACTTTTTTTTTTGCACGTTTATCCTAATCTCGCACCCCTCATGCTGGCATAATCGCCATCAGGCACTTTGTTCTATTCAGGTAAAATTATCATTAATGTCAGTGGCAGTTTTGCCTGAGTAAGGAGTGTAAGACCAGATCCTTGTCTTGTTCACACAGAATTGCAAGCACTGCACAATTCCAGAGGAGATATACTCATTAAAACTTGTGCTTTGTGCTGATTTATGATGCTTTTCTGTTTAAAAGTGAAAGTCGCTTTGTACCTCACCGGGAAAGTGTTCAATGCACTTGTTTCTACACGGGTTTAACGCCAGTTCCCCCCTCTCCCCACCTTAGCACAAGTTGGGAAGTTTACTTTGAGATTTTGGCACCTAGGCTGAAGGAAAGTATTATTAAATTAGGTTTAAGTATTTTGTCTGCTCCAGTAATTACTTTGCAGTGCAAATGTTTAATTTTTTCATCCTACTAAACGCTGTCACACAAAATGTCCTTGTGCTGTGGTCTAAATTGAGTTCTTTTAAAATCGCTTTTTAATATATTTTTAGAGAAATATTTTTAGCATTCTCATAGTAATTAGGTTAAGAATACCAGCTGCAGACTTTGGCTACAGCTGAGACAACAATAACAAGTCATTAAAGAAATCAGGAGACAATTTTTTTTTTTTTTGCCTAAAGATCATCATCTTTAAGAAACCATTTTCTTTTTTTAGTTCTCTGTCCCTGTTGCAGTAAGTGGGACAGTGTTTTTAGCTTCCTCAATCAACTCTACCAAAGTTAGTATACATTTAAAAGCTATATATTATTTTAAGTATAATTTCTTATTTGCTATCCTGTTATTTTTGTCACTAGACTAATGTAAAATGTGGGCAAAATAGCCAAGTTTAATTAAAATTCTACCTCCAGCTAAAGTTAAGTAATTAAGTTCAATAGTATCTCATCAATATTTAACCTTTAACATTTTGCAGTTGTTTATATATAGCAGAATGTGGAGAACTTAAAGCAGGTGATGGCTAACATCCTGTACTGTTGTTCTTCATTAAATCTTTACTGCCATTTCTTTAAGAATAAAACAGTCTTTTTTTTTTTTTTTTTTAAGGAAAATAGCCGTCAGAGCATCTCAATTTTCTTTACAGCTGTTACAAACTTATGAACTGTGAGATATTTTAATGCCTTGCAGCTCCCCTTAGACAACACACTGTTGGACACAACTGCTTGTTTGGGAGACATCCCTTAAAATGATGCTTGTGAATACAGCAAGAGTCTCTCTCTCAGGGAGAGACTCTTTTCAGGGTTATTTAGCTATCAAAAGAGGACCAGCTGAAATATTACATACAAGTACACATTTATAGGATTTTTTCATCATTTAAAAAAAAAAAAAGTTAGGACTAGAAATGTAACAGACATTTATTCCTGAGAGATACTAAGTTAAAAGCTTCAGTTATTAAAAAGGACATTTGTTAGGCCACAAGTTCAAAATGCACATTAGTCTATTTTAAGATGTATTTAAGAAAATGGAGGATGGCTGAATGCTTAAAAACAAAACCAACAAAAAAAAAAAGATGTTTTAATAGAAAAGTGTCAAAATGAACCATAAAATCTTTTCCAGGTGATACAATGTACACAAATGTGTATGTTACATAAAACACAAATAAGAGCACTGTCTCAATATGCATTCACAAACACCTGAGCAGCATCACAGAAGATGCTTGCTGTGAATGCATACTCCAGAAAAAAAAATTTTAAAAATACAAAACAACTCCAAACTTGGCAAGTCTTACATACCGTAAGAGCTCCAACACCTATGCACAGTAGGGTGGATTAACCCGCTGGGTGCTGCGGACATATATATGCACCTCCTCCTAAAGTGTTCATTTGGCTGGCAGTCTGGAAAATGCCAGAATGTGAAGGGTTACGTGGGAACACTGACAGTCTGCTCTTGTAGGTTTAAGTTAAAGCCCATACTTTAAATACAGTGTGCTAGGTATTTGGAAACATAACTAATATTGTTTATAAGTGGTATGCTATTTGGTACTCACAACAAACGGCTCGACCCGGTGCTCGCACCCACCAGGGAATCACGTTCCAGCCGACAACCACGCACTTTGAATCTGCCTGTATTTACTTTCTGGGTAACATTTTTCAGGAGTCTTTTCCTCCAAGAAGCCTTGTAATGATAAAGTGTAAACCATCTATACCTCATCTGCTATATATACTGGATGCTTAAAAGTGGTTACTGGAAAGGCCTGAAACATTTTGTCTTTTGAGTTCAGTAGATAGACTGTAAGAGCAAGCAAGCATTTAAGAGCCGAAGCCGTGCCCGGTAGTCCCTGCAAGTTTCTTAAAGTCTGGCTTCAGCCATGAGGGAAGACACAGTTAAGAATATCCAAATGCCTGAAACTATAAGAAGCAGCAAGCATACAGACACATGAATTCTGGTCAGAAAATTTCAACTGATTGACAAAAAAAAACCAAAAAGAAATCTTTATGATATTAGAAATACTTACAAGCAACTTATTTTCTCTCATCTTACAGTTTTACTGGATTGTTTCCAGTAACCGATAATATTGTAAAACAAACAAACAAACATACAAGAAGGGAAGGCCATGGCCTTCTCCTCTCTCCACACCCAAACTATACCATAGGATGTTTTGGATCTGCTTTAAGCAGTAAAAATAACTGACAGAGCAATGCATAATTTCATAGAAACATGGGGGAAAGCGTTTGAAAATAGTTTCCATTAATTTGATTTAGAAATAAGGAAGCATAGAAATAGCAAGACCACAGGGCACTGAGTTGTTATAACACTATTTACTTAAAAGTTCACAGCAACAGACTAAAAAGCACAGACCCTCAACTCTGACACCTGATGCTTTGCTTTTCTGTAACTTCACTTAAAGTCTTTCATTGTAGCAGAAAGCATTGTGAAAGACAAATATGCAGTGCCTATAAAGTCTTCCCAGACTGGTTTGTGTCCCTGAGCTCTTCCTAGGGAAGGACCTCACAAGTTGGTCTCCAGAGAACTTCCATCACCATGCTCCCTGCTTCAGAGGAGATAGGATTGGCTATATGTAGGAAACTCAAATGAAAAACCTGGTAGGTTACAAGACTTCTCCTCGTTCAGATGGGTAAAACTGAGTTTCCCCCTGGACATGCTGTTCACCTAGCCAGTTAGAGAACTGACATGTATGCCATAAGATCAAATCTAAGCCCCACCAATCAAGTAGCAGTCTGGGCTAAACGTGCTGATGCAGCAAATTTCCAGATCTTGATCACACTAGGCAGGGGAGTCATTCTTCTCAGTGATAAAGTCACTGAATGCACTCTTGAGGAGATAAAAAATTAAGAACTGGCTGACTTTGCACCATTTGAGTGAGGTATTCACCGCTGACCCAGAACAACAGAATTGTCACCAGCTAGGAATCACTGTAGACATGGTCATCTCTAACTCCTTACTGCTCACAGGAATCGTTTCTCAGCTGGTTAGTGGCATCAATCTAAACTACAGTGTTAAATGCATTATGCATTAGAAGAAACTTCAAACACTCCCTCCATCTCTCTCCTCCTCCCGCTTCTCTTAAAAACTCTGTGAAACAATGCCAAC